>NC_135578.1:101274359-101386859 GCF_965152235.1 Eretmochelys imbricata
CGGACTTTCAGATTTGTACGAAAACCCTAAACCTGTGCAAGAGTTTTGTTCTGAACATTCTGTAGAGCTAAAAAATTATGCTGAACCAGTCCAGTCCCATAAATGGATTTTTACTGTTGTGAAAAGATAACATTTCCCTATGAAAGATAAACTGTTTAGTAACAAAAAATCCATTTAGAGGAACAGAAGCATCGTTAGGGGATAAATAGCAGTTATAAAAGGTGGGTCTTTTTATAATACACTTTTTTTGATGTGCAGTACTGTACCTTGTGAACTAGGAACTTCACAAGCTGTTTGTACAAAACTCTCCTCGGTTGTAAAATATCACTTATATATAGCACAGTAAGTTCAGAAATGCCTTAATGAAGCACTAAGCATTTACTGAACTTCACTTACTTTAACTGCAGCTGGTAAAAGGTTTCCTTTATTGTCCAGCCCCAGAGGACAGTGGTGAAACCAAAATTTCCATGAATGTAAATTCCAGCTTCAGCTAATTTTGATGACAATGACTTCTCTTCTTTATGAGGTGCATAATGAGATGGACCACAGTCTAGCCAAAAGCCATGACCAGCTCCAAGCATGCCCCAGTGGCTATCACTGCTTTCTGTACCCAGCATTTAAATACAGACTGCCTCCAGTCAGCGTACAAGAAGAACTAAGCTCTGCAACAGACAAATGACTCTTTTGTTTTACATTCTTTTTTAATTAGCCTCTTTTTAATGACCTAAATTAATAAGTGTCAAAAGGTGCAAAAAACAGCAGGACTTCATTTTTAAAAGAGAGCATTTGCCTTTAATCTCATAAGTAAAGCAAGTGCCCTCTTTAAATATCAGCTGCAAATCCAGATATGAGATTGTGCATTAGAATAGTGTGCTGTATACTGTGGATTTCCTGCCTTCCGATCAGATAGCTAACTGTACTGAAATCTGACTGTACAAACTTGTTTTGGGGATGATCATATCATATATCCTGTCTCTTCCTATTTTATCAGAGCCTCTGTGAATTTAAATGTATTTTCAGCCCTGAGTTGCTAAGTGGATTAAGGATTGTATGAAGGGGTTTTTTTTGCTCAGTGTTCTTATACTTCTAGGCACAGACCTAAAGAAGAAGTTGTTTTCTGATGACAAGATCACCTGCAACTGAAAAACAAACAATATGGAATATTGTTGAGGGTACTATATTTTCTTTTCTTTTTCAAATTTGTCATGAATTTAGGAGTAAGGATATTTTGCTTTTTATGCAGCCCTGAGAAAGGTATGAAGTGTATCCCAAACAAATGGCCAACAAGATTTTAGGCTGCATATTTCTCCTATGCTTTTCTTCCTTTTTTAAAAAATGTATTTATTTATTTATTTTAGTTGGCAAATACACTATTTTAGTCTCCTCTTATTTTTTCCCTTTTGGAAGCACATTAGGAAACAATGGTTCATTACTGACAAAATTTACTAACACCAGAGAATTAGTATTATTTGTAATATAATAATCTATAAATCCCAACCAGGATTGAGGCCCTGTTGTGCTAGGCACTGTAGAAGCACACAGTAACTGAAAGTCAACTTAGTTTATGCAATGGTTCAAAATTCTTTACAGGGTCTGTGAAACAAAGGCATTGATGTGATGGTTATTATGCCCACATGCTGTACAGGGTGTTAAAGAGGTTATCTAATTTCCATATTGCGTATGTAATTTATGTCCTGAATTATGTTAGGCTGTACTTGAAAAAGCTGCCAAGGGGCTGAGAAGTGTGCATCCTTTTAGACCAAGTGCATTCCAGCATGGTCACTGTTCTCTAGAACATGGGTTCTCAAACTTCATTGCACCACAACCCCCTTCTGTCAACAACAAAGCCTGAGCCTGCCTAAGCCTCGCTGCCCCAGGTGGGCGGGCAGGCCAAAGCCAAAGAGCTTCAGCCCCAGGGCAGGGGGCCTGAAAGTTGAGCCCCACTGCCTAGGGCTGAAGCCCAAGGGCTTCGGCCCTGGATGGCAGGGCTCAGGCTACAGGCTCCCTGCCTGGGGCTGAAGCCCTTGGGATTAGGCCCACCCGGCCTCAGCCCTGGCCTTGTTCTTTGGCTTCAGCTACAGGCCCCAGCAAATCTAACGCCAGCCCTGGTGACCCCCTTAAGACGAGGTCATGACCCACTTTGGGGTCCCAACCCACAGTTTGAGAACCGCTGCTCTAGAACTACTGTACCTACCAAGCCATAAAAGTGAATGGAGTAATAGCAGTGACCAAAGCCGGGCATGGTGTGAGCAGGCACCGAGTGTAAGCAAACCTGCATATACTCCTCTAGCCTGAATGTGCAATACCTCAGCTATTTCAGTCCTGGGCTTTTCTGTAGAGGCGACTGCCAATCATGCTGAATTGTGCCAAATTATCTGTGGATTGTATAATACAGACTAATTTCCACCAGTAGGAGACAATCAAGGCATTTTTACTTGTGACTACAGATAGACTGGAACCAAAACCCTGGATTTAAAACCCTCTTCCTCATTTGGGGGAAATTTCCAGTAAAGATCCAGAATCAAACTTTGTGGCAGTCTCATCTCACCTGGTAACTAACAACTGAATTTAGACCAAGGGATCCAGAGATGAAAATCCAGCAGACTAGTGCACTGAGTCACCTATCCTCTTTGTAATATTGATCTGCTCCTGCAGCTAACAAAGAGAAAATTGTCTAAATACTACAATACATCTGTACAGGAATATATAGATTGTACAATAACTAACAAGGACACATAACAACACAGTCTTTCTGCAGACCTACAAGAACTCATTCTGTTTATCAAAAAATCACTATCGTCTATAATATTTTATCTGTTAAAGACAATAGAAATCAAACTGTCTTTTAAAAGTATACCTAACTATCGTAGTAGTAGTATATTTCCAAATCATTTTTAAAAATATATTTCATGAAAATGAAACAGGTTTGCGTCTTTTAAAAATATCACTTTTTTCTATAAATCTAAATATTCCTAAATTTACTGGACCTGAGTCATGAAGCAGGAAGGTATACCACTATAATAAAATTATCAACAGAGCTTTTGACGAGCAGTCATGTGCTTGTAAATGAAATTTATTTAGGTGCCACTCAAAACGTCATAATTAAGAGGTACAGAACGTATTACCAGATGGTTCCTGTTTAGTATCTATTTCCTTTAGAGAACAAGGTGATTAGAATGAGCACTAAGTTATAACTGAGCGCCAAACACCCTAAGGGCCTGATCCTGCTCCCCATTGAAGTCAGTGGCAAAACTCCCTTTGACATCCAGATAAGTAGGACTGGGTCCAAAACCGGTATATATTATTTCCAATAAACATATTTAAAAACAGGATAGTGTATTTTTTTTTACCTTAAAACCTTTGAAATGGAAAACAACTATCACTTTTAGGGCTACTGTGGCTGTTTGAAGCAGAGATTTTAGAGCCAATGATAAACATGTCTGATTAAGAACTTTATCAGACTCTTCTGCATTTAAATAGTTTAAAAGTAGCATTCAGTAACAAAACAGACCTTTTAGTTTCAAACACAACACAGAGGACTAGATGTCCTCTTGAACATCAGTGAGTTAGGGAAAAAAGACCTTTCATATAAATGAAAGAAATTCCACAAGCCAAAACCCAAAGTGAAGAGAGAGAGAGAGAGAGAGAGAGCAAACCCTGTTAATAATTATTAAGCTTAATGATGTCACAAAGAAAATATTTTAAAAATTCACAGTATTGGGATTTCCAAAGTGAGATTAAACACTCCTGGGTTGAACTAAAAGGAACATTAAGGTTTTTTTTTTAAAAAAAGGCAGGAAAAAAACAAATTCCTTTTTGGATTTAGGGCTAGTCTGCACTACTGTGCTACATCGGCGCAGCTGCTCTGCTGTGCTGCGTCTGTGAAGATGTGATATGCTGATGGGAGAGTGCTCTCCTGTCAGCATAATTACGCCCCCCTCAACAAGAGGCGGAAGCTATGTCGGCAGGAGAACATCTCCCACCGACATAGCGCTTTATGGCGATGTAATGTACGTCGCTCAGGGGGTGGCTTTTTCACACCCCTGAGTGACGTAACTTACAACAACTTAAGCAGGAGTGTAGACAAGCCCTTAGAGAATATTATATTTCTTACCAGAGGTTTTCAGAAAAGAGAGGGTAACAATGCTGCAGCAGATACAGCTATGCAAAGAAAGGCAGAAAGTTGCAAGCACTTATCCTATTGCCATCATGTTGGCAAATACACAGTACATTTTAAGGGCCCAGTTGCACATTCAGAGATTTCCCTTCAGGACTGCAGATCCTTAAACAGGATACAAAGCAGATGCAAACAGAAGATAATGAGACTGGATGCAACAAGAAGAGCACACATAAAAGGAGAATATCAACTTATTTTTAATGAAAAATGTTTTTTGCTCTTAAGAGCATTGATTGCCTATAAAATATTACAATGAGTAGGCTAGATCACAGTACCGTTGCTTGGAGAGAGAGAGTAGCCCCACTGATGTCAATGGGAGTACTCAGATAAAAAAAACCACAAAGCTGGGCCCTAAATATTGGCTCAACCCTGAAAGGTGCTGAGCACTCTGGCCCTGATCTCACACAGCACCTAGGCACATGCTTAACTTTCTACATACAAGTAGACCCACTGACTTCACTGAGATTTCTCATACGTTTAAAGTTAAGCACATGCTTCAATACTTTGCAGGACTGAGCCCTATGTTCCTGAAATTCTCAGTAAAGGTGATAGACGTTTTGCTCTCAATTTCAATAAGAACAGGATCGGCCCCTAAGACCAGCCATTTCCTCTGATTATTAGCAATTTTGTTAGATTGTCTGCCATTTGTGCATAGACACAGAGGCCAATAAAGACTAGGGGAACTACATATGGTTTCTTGAGTCTCATAGCAGTATTGTACCTCTGGTAAAATATTTTCTGTATAACATACTTTAACTGCTTTATTAGAATTTCAGCCTCAATGGTAATTACTAGCATAAGGCCACAAAGTCCCTCTTCTCCATAATGTCCTTCAGGGGTAAACCAAGGGTGAGTAAAACTCCATAATGTTTCCTTCAAAGAGTTCTCTCCACATTGTTCGTCAGAGGAGGCATGGTTTGCCCTCCCTCACTCCTATGGAATAGTAAGTACAGCCCCCAAATCTCAGGTGGATCCTGTCATTGGCATTGGATCATCTGCATAGGTGCCCTGAATTTCTGTGCTATTTCAAAGCTCCCTGCAGCTCTTCCTGCTTTCCTCCCGGTGCATCTGCAGCTTCCTCTGACAGCCACCACTCCTACAGCCTCTTAAAGGGGACTTCCTGGAATACCACAAAGGGGCCACCCTCTGAAAAGTTAATACAGTCCTGGTCTATATTCACTTCTGAATGGAACCCTTTCAGGGGCAGTGGGGGAAAATGTGTTTCCCATCCCGGGCCCGTCCCAGGCACACTGTGTGCAGATTCTGAGTCCTGCTATGGGGTCCTAGGAGAGGAGAGCAATGTCACAAGGGTAGTGATCCCCTCAACCCTCCCAGATGGAAATGAGAGCTGTATGTGAAGAGGGGACTCACGGGATAATGTGGCCCCTACTTATTATACTGTATTGTATAGTATTAACAGGTAGTAATAATAAGAAAAAGTGCTGTTAAATGAGTCAAATCCTGCCACCCTTACTCAGGGCCTGATCTGGGAGGTGCTTAGTGTCACAGTTACTCTTGAGCGTAATGGGAGCTACAGTGCTAATCAGCTGCAATGAACTAATCTCATACTGCTCCCATCACCGTGGCAGCTGAGCTCCTTTGTGGTTCATGCCTTCTGTGCTATAAACAAGACCAGGCTCTGACATGGAATTGGCATATTACCTGGATAAGGATTGCAGGCTTCAGCTCATTCACTTTGATAATGAAAATGTGACACCCAGTTTAAAACTAAAAATGAAAAAAATAATTCATATTTAATTAGAAATATATAGAGAAATATTTCACAGTATATACTTTTAAAATATTGTAATGATCCCAGATCTTCATTCAGTACATGCATACACCTGCTATTTATTTCAAGAGGAGTTGGGAAAATATACAAAGGCAGAATTTTGACCCATTTTAAAACAAATGCAGTTTTAAAAATTTTAACTGCAAAAACTGTTGTTCATCTGTGAACTGTAGCTGTTCCCTTCCAGTTTAATCTCTCTAACACACACTTTATATTTTCCTACAGAGGCTATTCAAGTAAGTTAGGGTCCCACTGGTGGCTATTGCAAAATATGAGCTACCTGCATGAATGGTGCAAAGGTCCAATATTGCAGTCCTTATTCACGTGTGAAAGATCTATCCTCATGAATAAGAACAGCAGAATTGATCCCTGGGACTACCTCCACTGCATACATTAAGCATGTGCACAAGTCTTAGCAGAATCAGAGCTTTAATATGCTAAAAGTGTATCTGTTTTTTTAACATGTTCGTTTGACTCAACTTTGAAGGTGAGAAATTTACTTTCTTATTTTTAAAAATCTCTGAGAGAATTTTGCACAAAACCCAAGCCTAAAGCCCTCTCACTGGTGGAAAACTTTTAATGACATAAATGGTGCTGAGTACCTTGCCTATACTTTTGTGAGCACAAATAGCTACTTTAAGTGTTGTTTACCGAGCCAATTGCTATATCCCCAGTAGCCTCTGCGCCAAGGCTTCATTGCAAAATCAAAAACTTCATTGCCACTTAAGAAAAAAATAAATCACATTCAAGTGATAAGCTACTCCTGAAAAATTAATTAGGCAAGCAATCTTCAATTAACATCACTTCATTTATGACTCTGAAAGAAAAGAAAAGAAAAGAAAAGAAAAGAAAAGAAAAGAAAAGAAAAGAAAAGAAAAAATCCCCTGTATTCAACATGTTGGATTCACGGGGAAAAGTAAGTGAAAAACTGAACATACATATTAACACTTTGTGGTCTTAATTATTTTAACCCATGAAAGAGGTCATTCAGAAACATCATTTCTTGTTCTCTGTTTATCATTCACTTGTACTCTTACGAAAATAGTACTTTTCTGCAAAGTCATTCTTTTCACTCTTTGAGTCCTAGCAGTTACAATTAGTTGCCCTCATTCCATCTAATTAAATTTAGTACAGGCATACCAGTCATGTGTTGTAGACTTTCTTCTTTTTTACATGGTTTAATAACACTTTTTAAGGAAAATTCCCCATAATTGGAATGTATTAATTTAGATTTTTGAAAGTAAAGATTTAGCTAGAATGGGATTGATATGTATTTGCCAGAATAGCAGTACACCCTACATGCTCAAATAAATTGGTTAGTCTCTAAGGTGCCACAAGTACTCCTTTTCTTTTTGCGAATACAGACTAACACGGCTGTTACTCTGAAACCCTACTGTAAGAAACCAATGGTAGAATATCACAGCATCAAACTAGCATCCTGGATCAGAACCAAATGCTTTATATACTCAGACAGCATTTTTAAGTTTAACTTATCCATTATCATACAGACATGCATTTATAATTAACTAAAGCCAATAAAGTGACTAGCTTTTGACACTTCACCAATATCAAATAGAAAGCATGAGATTGCTTTTCTCGATGTTTAACATCAAGAGCATTTGAAATATTTTTTCTTAAGCTGCACAAACTTTAATTTCAAATCAAATGATCCTCTCTGTATTCCAAACAATTTTTCCCCTCTGACACATTTTAATGACAATAATTTTGTAAATTGTCAATACATAATCATATCAGCTCATGCCTGCTTTTCAATCGGCACCTCCAGATTGTATTAATTAAACAGCCTGCCTGACACGGTATCATCTTAGTAAACAAATGAAGTGAGATTTTCAGAAGCCACGGTGTGAACTCTTTTCTGGAAATCAGTTATTAAGCTGCAGGTTTCTGTTTCATTTGCCTGCCTTTCACTTTAAAGCAAGCAGCAGCACTGAGAACACAATAATGAAAGAGGTCATGGAGCACCAGTTGTGCATGAAAGATGCGAAAATTTACTGCAAATGAGACAAGAACAGTAAATTCATTTTTATTCAAATTACTGTCATCATACATTACCACTTCTCCTGTAAACATTGTGCTTCAGACAGTGTGACAGCATATTATTATTTGTGAGATTATACTATTATTAAGCTATTAACATGTCACCTCCTGCTTGAAACAATGACTCAGCTTGGTACTGCATAATAGGACAAGTTAGGGAGACAAGCTGAGGTGACTGAAAGGTTAGTTGTAAGAAGGCAGGCCATGCATAGAATGACAGCTGGCACTTAAAGGCTAAATATTTATTCAAAAGAGCCCACATAATGAGGTTAAGATTCATTTTTATTTACATACTGTACCTTTTCACTTTCCACAAACCAATTCTTTTTTGTTCCATCTGCACAAACTACCCCACTCACTGTCAGTTTTCATGTTGCTAATTATAAAAAAATCATCTTCCTTCAAAGGCAGAACAGCCATGAAGCAATGTTGAGAAATGTCCTTAAGTGGTTAAATTACCAGTCAGATAATGTTGCTTCCTTCACAACATATGTTGGGCTAATTGTGAGTATTGGTGTGCTTAATAAACAGAAGAGTTCACTAGCAGAACTCAGCTTTGACCATTCAACTGCTCAAAATGAGAGATCAACGGTGCTCATAACATGCTATTATGGTCTCTCTTACTTCTGACAGAAAAGCTGTAAGTTGTCCTATAGGTATTATCACTAGATCCCCAAGAGGTTGTTAATGATTAAAATTTCATAGTTTATAGGCTTCAAAGGCTTTCAGTGTAGAGTTGCAGTCCAAAGTTACTGTGACATACAGATCACATTCTATCATATGCTCTACTTTTACCTTGTATAAATGCCTGTGACAATTCCCCCACCATAGCCTGCTACTAAGTATTCTTAAAAATCTTCATTTGATTTGTAGAAATATTTTACTGCCACATACGGCAGCTACAGTCAGCATTAGCAAAGAAAGAAGTGACTGTCCCCTTCCATTGATCAGCAGCAGCTATTCCTTGATTTTATCTTGATTATTTTAATAGTATTTAGTAATGGTCTAGTCCAGCTACAGGTCTTTAATTGGAGGACGATGTATTGCTTCCTTGTATTCTCTCTCAAGTTTTCAAAGAGAATATTTCTGGCATTTTGTTACCCTAATTCAAGACAAAGTTTCCCTCCACACACTCTGCTTCTCTGGTCCCATATCACTTTGAATTGCCCTGCTTTTTGAATCAGCTCGTTATTAGGTTTAAACAGGTTTAAACTGTTGTTCTTGCCTTTGCAGCTGTGTTGGGGAAACAATGTAATTTTGTGAAATCAAGTAAATACCAAGCATTGCATTAACTTTGCTCTAAATTAGTTGGGAAGTGTCTTATGAGGTACAACAAACAGAAAGAGACATCAGTGTGTTACTAATTATACCTTTTTAGACTAGCAAAAAAGATAGACACACAAGGTTTAAAAACCTCAAAGGCTCTGTTCTTTACGTGTGGGATACAATGAAAGCTACAATTCTCAACTATGCTTCTTAGGCTCAGTTCTTAGAAGTGTCATTTTAACAGAATTCAGGCTTGAAGAAGACATCTTTGATGTCTTGAAAGCTTGGGTAATACGTATTATTTTGTTAGCTTTGTCCTTAAACAACTAAGTGGCTCAGAAATATGCAGATGTGAATCGCCAACAGGTCCTTATTTAAATGTCCTCAAAATTATAAACATGGTAATATTTTTTGAAACTGATGTTGGATGCCTACATATTAAAGGAACGTCTGTGTGCCATGATTGCAGATTTCCCCTTCCCCTCCTGTTTTATTATTTCTTTCATCTATCTTCATTTAGTACTAACATATATTCATTAGAGGGGTTACATCACTTCTGGGAACTGACCCTCCTTTTATTCCACTCCCATTGAACAGTAGTAGCACTTAAAAATAAAGCCCAGTGGTATCAGTGTCCTTTCTTTGTCTCTCTTTCTCATTTTTCTCTCTGAATTAAACTGGACTGAAGGGCCCAGCTCCAGTTTCTGTGATCCAGCATAGCTGCTCAAACCTCTCCAGCTCCTCCTTCCTTTGTCAAAATTCTCAGTTTGATCTCTGCCTTCAGTATTACAGCACTCCCTCTTTCTGAGTAGCTGGCCAGAAAAAATATCCTCATTAGGTAACAACTCTAAGAAAAACAGAAAAGTAACACCACCACCTGGAAAAGAGCAGCAGAGTTATCACCTCTCCCGTCATGCTCAGTTTTCTACCATCTGAGGGGGTAGCTTTGTCTTGTGGCCAGAGAGCCAGAGGAGCCTGGATGATTGAATCCAGGAGCCTGGATGCTCAAGGATGTGTTGTTCTCATTGGCTTGGCACATCCTCAGCCAGCGCCAGGCCACTTAGAAGCGCGGCTTGCTGATGCTTTGCACCACAACTGCTGAACACACTTTTTATGATTAGGGCCCAGAAGTAGAATATAATAAAACCTAGGAATGAGTGGGTTAAAGATGCTACAGAAGTATAAAAGCATCATTGGTGGATGTCACGGATGTACTAAACACCATTGGATTGGCTTTAACTGAACAAATCCAATTTGAACACTTGAGATTGCAGTGTGGACCTCTGTGCTCCCAGTTAGGGTAAGGTCCCCAGAGATGATTTTAGTCTTGAGGGGTTTCAGCCAAAAAAACCTTTCTAGTCCAAGGTTACCCACAGATTTTAAACACTCGTGTCCTAGTGGGCAGCTTACATTTGGATTTTTCAGAGTCAAAAATTAGCCAAAAATTTAAAACTTATACAGTTTGAGCCTCTGTGAACCTCCTTATTATCCAAGTAGGTATGTTCCTAGGACATTACAAAATGTTTGCATAAACCAGTATTTTTAATCTACATTTTCACCACTTGTTTACCTTTATATGGCTTTTCTTTTTAATTGTTGTTAATAATAGATACATTTAAATGTATTTGCCAATACAGCTTTTCCCAAGTACTATTACAAAATAGGCACATCATAAATAGTATTGTGTATGTTTCTTTCTGTATCATGGACATAGGAAAACAAGTTGCTGCCAACCCACCTTGGACGGTGAAGCTGTCACGATCTCACAAGCTAAGCAAAACTGGGTTTGGTCAGCTTTTGGCTTGGAGATAGCCTAAGTCAAGTCGGAGTATTGCAGTTTTGGACATTCCATAGGCGGCACTCACTCTTGCTCCTGACTCACTACTGTGCAAATGCCTCATCTTAGAATTGGATGACACCATGCTGATGGAGGTATTGTTTCTTACATGCAACATACAGCTGGACTCCTCACCACTTGTGAATATGAGCGCTGTTATGTGCTGGCAACAGCTGCCATATTTCATTCCAGAATTGTGACCAATCAGAAAGGACATTTAACTGACCTGATAGTCTTTACAGGTGTCTACATCTACAAATATAAAAATATCCACTTATATAGCGGTGCACATAGTGTATCCTGGAATGAATGACAAAGACCCATTAGCACTTGCTCATGTTATTCATGACATTAGACTGAGAGCTTGTCTACAATAGGGTTTGTTACACCAATGTAGCTGTATATAAACCCCTAATGTAAAAAGTGACTTGTAAAAAGTGGCTTATCTCACTTTCAAACTGTGTCTATGGAGGCCACTGCAGTGTGTTTATAGTAGAGATTTGGAATAGTGCAGTTACATCAGTGTCAAAGAATTCCTGCCTATGCAAGGCCTGAAGCAGGACTGACCACAGGAGTAAGGGGAGCAAGGGATGACCCACAGCATATATCTGTGGTTACAGCTAATGATTTTGGATTGTATTGTGGGAGACACTTAGGCTTTCTTCAGTGTTCCCCATATGACTATTAGGAGTTATTATTATTTCACTATCTACTGGGAAAAAGCATATAAAATATTTAGGTCAAGATTTTCAAAACAAGTGTGTAAAATTAGGTTCCTAAAACCATAATAAGACACCTAAATAACAAACATGATTTTCAAATGTGCTGTGCACCATGCTCAGTAAGGTGCCTAAATATGAATTTAGGAGCTGGACTTTCAGTGCTTTTTTTTTTTTTTTTAATCTCAACTATTATGCCTATGCAGAAGCCCTCTACCAAAAATAAAGTAATACAAAATATACTAGAAGAGTGAGCCTTTTGAGCATCTTAAGCTAGCCAGCAATCATTGCTATTATGTAACGTAGCTCAGTGTGCTAAGAAATGAGCTCTGGAACCATTAACCACTGATTTTTTCCAATGCATTGCAAATGCAGATATAATTGCTGAATAACTTTAGGCTGATCTAGGATTTAAAATATAGTTAAGCAGCTCTTAAAGTACTTCTTTGTTTACACTACAGCAAGTTATACTTGCATTTCCTTACTTTTGCATATCTGTAATATTCTGAGTCTTCAGATGTATCCAACATGTTTAAAATAGATGATAAAATTGTTTAAAAGTATGTGCTGATGATATTCTAACATGGAAAAGTCAGGTAAAGAATGGGAAGAAAATCTGGAATACAAAACTAGCACAGAACCTAATAGCATCCCACATTTCACCCAAGCATATTGTCAATATTCCACAGCTGTACATCATGCAAACCTAACAGCTAAAAAAAGAATCTGGTGGTAAAGAGTCTGAGTAAGATCTGTGTCCTTCCCACTTTTATTATAATTTCTAACAACAGTGGTTGTTCTTATGTTTGTTCATGTAGTGCTGTAAATGTACACTGCACTTTACAAAAACACAAAAAAGCCATTACAATCTAACCTAGAAAAGACAAAACACAGGTAACAGCTCAGGTACAGAGTGCGTGGAGACATTATTGTTGCAAAGGGATGTTTATTTGTGTACTGATGACAAATATTTGCTCTGATATATGAAAGTGGCAGATAGTTTGACTAGCTTGAATCCCACCAGCCTGCCAGCCAAAACAGAAGCACGCATGCACACACACTGCATTCAACATTTCCTCATATATTTCATGCAATAGCCTTAGAAAAATCTTCCTTTGGTATTATCTTCACAAAATCTCCCACTATAGGAAAGAAGCTGTTCTCACACACCAGGCTCATATAAAGAATTTAAGAGCAGCTGCACAAAGCAGAAATATGAAAATTTCTGTTCTCTTCCTTTACATTACACCATACTTGCTTTTCAGGATTGTGGAAACTGTTAAAAGTTGCTGAATGGTAGTCACCAAACTCACTCCAGCCTGTTATGAATGTGGGATTTCATGTGTTCACCACTGATTAGACTACATTATTTCTATTATCCTATTGGGCTTCACACTAGGAATAGAGGCACTTGCCCTTATTTGAAACCAGCAGACACCAGGAGAATTTGCTGATCGCTAATGAGAAAGCTAAGGTTTTGTTGATATCATCTGGGACATTCTTGCTGTGGTCTGCTATTAAAATCCGGAGCTCAACATAACACACCATATTAAGCAGGCAGTGACTTTATTATGGGATCAGTATAACTTTTCATGTCTGTTGTACTCCTACAGCTTTTGCTGAAACACCTTTTTCCAGAATATGAAACATAATATCTTGGTGCTAGCTGCATTATTTAAAATGGGGCAATGTGGTTCATAACTTTACATTTATTGCATACTTTTAAGCCACTTGACCCATATAAATATTACTATAGAGTTGCCCTCAGTTATTAAATTCTTATTGCTTATAAAATGGGGAGCAGGAAATATATAATCTATAGACTAAGGTGGTTGTTTTGTTTTGGGGAGCTTTTGGCGGGGGGGGGGAAATAAAGGAAGGAGGAATGTTGGAAACAAATGTGTTTTGATCCACTCCCTATCAAAGTTAAGATTTTTCTTGCTTTAAGCAAGAGTCTATTTATTTAAACTTCAAGAATTATGTACCAGCATAGCGAGCAGCATTCTGCCCATTCTGCCTCTCAGAGCTAAAATGGAAACCCTACTTCTCAAAAGAAATTGCATGTAAACACATTCATTTCTTTAGCACAACGAAGACCAGGTAAAAACAGGACATGAACACTTGTCACAGTTCAGCTATGTCCCACATTATGAAGCACAAATGGCATTCAGTGTCATTTCTACAAATGACAGCTTTTCTATTTTCATCAGCTTATCTGTATACACAAATCCAGCCTCAATTTTTTCATTACAACATATATGTGTGTGTGTGGATGGGGGAGGATGTATATTTTACATACATAAAACTCCCCCCTCTCCTTTGCAAGTACATTTGCCAGAAATACATCGGCAGAGTTACCATGACTTCTTCAGACTCCTCAGAGAAGCAGTCCTATCCCTTATGAGTCTGTTTGCACTGATTCAGACTAACTCCCCACCTACTTAAGGCAGCTGAGAATAAGTTGAACTCAATGTTCTCTAGCACTGGCACTAGATATAGTCCAATGTCTCAATGTTTAAACATACTCGCTTTTCTAGGGATAAGCCTAACACCACACACACACACACACACACACACACACACGTGTGTGTGTGTATTTTATATATATGACAGCAACGACAACATATTAACATAGGTAATTTTACTTCAGAGTTGCTTGGGGCAGAACCTCTAGACCGAGAGGTTACTGCTGTCAAAGTAGGACCTTTTTCTTCCTGTCACTTCTTTCAGAGATGAAGGGAAAGATTTCCCTTAGCCTACAGCATTTAGCGTGCAAACACTCTACCACAACATTTTGAAACTATAGAAATCATGAAACCAGCCTGTGACCTTCCATTTCAGTGACAGTACAGGAATCCCTTGAGCAGCGGAGGCATCCTCTGATATTTGGAAAAGTGTCATGTTTTCTTTACAGAGAAAACTGTCATATTGTTGTTGGCATAAAATACAACACTTCTTGGAGTTGTGATTTCCTTGTTTGCTACAAAATGTCACCTGGGCAACTGACATGTTTTTGTTTTGCTTAGAGCAATTCACTACTTATGATATTCAGATACAGTTTATATTGATACCTTAAGCTGTACTGAAAAGTAACAGCAATTACAAACATCTGAAATTCTTTAAAAAGAAGTATTTTAGCAAAATATGTGGGCCTTTCTGAAAATGGTCATATTGATACACGTTAAATATAACCTTTATATAATTTGCAACCTATTGATGTTTGGTGCAGTAATTTTTCAATAATAAAAAGTATCAGTAAGAAGCAGCTTCAAATAAGTGAATGAAGTGCTTCCCACAAATAAGCAATACACTTACAAGAGTTAGTACAGTAAGTTAAAAAATACTATGATATGTCCAACCTCAAACAATAGGCGTAACTAACCAGTGGTTACAAAAAGTATGTTGCTTTTTAAATATACCAGGCATATCTTAAAAATATAAAAATGGCGTTATTTATGTCTGTCTTAACAAGTCTTTATAATTCCACTGCTTCACTGAGGGCATCCTTAATCTTATGAAAATTGATAACAGCTATTGTAAATGTCAATATTATTATTAATTCCTAATACTTGACTTTTTAAATTGTATAGTAAGATTGAGCATTAATAAACTGCGAAGAATATACATAGATAGCATGAAAACTACGAAGAATAAAAACAGCTACTTTTTGCTTTCCCAGTGAAAGAACTGAAGTGGAAAAATCCCATACAAAAATTAAATAGTATCAAACTAAGTAAAATAAAAATTTTTCAACAATACAAGTTTGTTATTGTTAAGAAAGTTGAATTAGTGGCTTACATTACATAAACAAGCATAAGATCTCCTAAATGTAAAAACATGAAGCTGAAATACGTTTGAATATTTTAAGGCTTTATTTCATATTAGCTCTGAGTCTGCTTTAGTTAGAAACTTTAGCTTCCCTTTTTCTATTCACTGAAGTGTTCACCTGTTATTTAGCTAAATGAAACAGGGTACATTTGGGTTGTTTTGCACCCAATGGTTAGTGATAATCAGTATTAATGTACTTACTATTTGTACTGGTTTATGATTTTTTTAAGTATATATAATGTTCCTGGTCAAACCAAATAGATAAACAAATTAATACTACCTTAACAGAAAGAATTCCTCTTTAAGAGTTACAGTGTAATTTGTTTCAGAGTAGCAGCCGTGTTAGTCTGTATTCGCAAAAAGAAAAGGAGTACTTGTGGCACCTTAGAGACTAACCAATTTATTTGAGCATAAGCTTTCATGAGCTACAGTTTGTTTTCAGGCTTTAATAAAAACAGGTTCTTAGAGTATAGCATTTAGCAGATACTATGCATCACTTAGGAATGTTGGCATTTAAAAGAACAAGTGATTTTTAACAGATTTGAATGTTTTGTAAAGTATGTCAAACAAACCAAAGAGAAAGTCTCTTAATTACTCATCAAACAGACTTCAGTCAGCTGGGAATGCAGCTGGAGTGATATGTTGCATTTTTGTTAGGGCAGACCAACATACTTCCTCTTTTAAAAAAAGCCCAAACAAACCCTAACCCTCTAAATAGAGCCTTAGGGCTCGCTCCTGCAAAGACTTATGCACATGCTTAATACTAAGCACATCAATAGTCCCACTGAACTCAAGGGGACTACCTAAATGCTTAAAATTAAATATATGCATAAATCCTTGCAGAATTTGGGCCTTGGATTACAAGAAACAACAAGAAACTGAATACTGATGGTTCTGTATGTAAATATTGCATCAGTGGATAAAGTTTTATGTCCTATAGGTCTTTTCCTCTGATCTTCCGTAAGTATCCACTATAGTTAGATTTTCATGGAAGGCAAATTAGAAAACACACAAAACTATTTTCTATTTTTAATGTGGAATTATGTTACATATCATTTTGTACGAACAGGAGAAAAGTCACCAGTAGGCATACTAATAATTCCCTTTTACCATAGCTTCTGACTTCCTCAGTACTAGAATTCACTTGAAAAAAAAAAAAGAAAACTACAGAATTAGTGACCTTTCACATGGGATGATGTTATCCGATTATGTAATTTTACTGGCACAGTAACTGTAGTGAAATTCCATATTTCAATATAATTGTTATAACACAAGGGCCTGTATCCTGCTGTCCTTATTCAGCCAAAACTCCCATTGACTTCAAAGGGAGTTTTTCCTGAACACAACTCTAGAATAGGGCTCACAGTTTGTAACTTTTCATGTCTCCCCTAAAGGGAGCTAGTGATGTTTAGCATATCCCCAGTGCAAGACAATTTTAAAGGTATATTTTAAGGCATGTATGTTATATAGTGGAGTGTCTGTTACAGAATTAATAGGGGTGCATAAAAGGCTTGTGAAAATCCATTCCATATTCTGGCATGACCTAACCAAGTATAGGCTATATTCTTCTTACAATGCTTTTTTTGAATTCACAGAGCTCAACTCTGCTCTCAGTTACACCAATGTGAATCTAGAGTAACTATTAAATTCAATGGAGTTATTCTGATTCACATTACAGTATCCAAGAGCAGAATTTGGCCTATAATTCCACTGTAGCTGAGGGCAGAATCTGGCTCATAATTGTCACTCTCAGATGATTTATTCGGCAATTCATATTTTAAACAGTATGTAATCCATTAGCAGTACTGAAAAACATGCAATAACTACATGGGTGGACTTAGATTTCTTGGGTCATATTCAGACAGATGGCTTTTTTGTGATTCTTTTTTTCCCATAAGTTTGCTCTCTCTTGTATTAGGACTGGACTGATACTTTCATAGGATTTTTCAAGATTAGGTAAAAGGTTTATTGCTCACAGTCCTCCGAATTCATCGTGACTCTATGCTGGCTTTGCCTATGGTTTGCCATTTGCCGCTTTTATCTAATAATGAGATTTTATCAGGATACGTACTCTTCAAAGGTTTGTAAAGGAGAAAAAAATCTGATCAGAATACGTTAGCTGCTTTCAGTTAAACACATTGTGAGATCCTAAAATAACGGTTCTACAACATGGCAATGTTTCAGTATTCTGCAAAAGATCCTCATTAACAAGAAGGGCACCAGGTTTTATAACTGGGTTTTTACTACAAATCCCTGTTTTGTTCCGTGCATATAAAAAGAAACTCCTGCTTACTTGAAATAGATTTGTAAGAAAGGGGAAATGTTTTGGGGTTTTGTTTTTTAAACTGCATATATTTGCTAAGTGCAATTACCTACCTTCTATTAGTGAAACTTTACTTTCTTCCTTTATAGTAATATATAGTTCTGAAATTCCAAAGGTTTCTGGTGCTTTTCAGTTGTCACCTCAAGTCAAAATCATGGAGTTCAGCTATAAAAAAAATTATATATAATAAATTTAACTTGACCTAACCAGAGATTTTTAAAACAGACAGTTTTGTTTTGGTTTGTTTTTCAAACATTTTTTAAAAACTGTATATCTAGTCAACCCTTTGCTCTCATTTATACAGTAAACATTGCTTTCCAAAATTTGGTCTGACAATCAAACCCTGATAAAATTTGTGACAACACAGTGCTCCAAAGAATATACTTCTAAGAAGTGTAAGAGATACTTTTGAACCTGAAATGTTTCAAAAGGAGGATAAATCATATGCTTTGCCATCTCAGCAATTTATATATACATGGGTGCCTCTATATGTGTGTGTGTGTGTGTGTGTGTGTTTATGTATGATGCATGTATTGTTTGATTCTGAAAAAATAAAATCCCCATTTAACCAACATTTATATGCAATCACACTTGTGCATAATATAACCCTTGACCCGCATTACAGATGACCTGGTATTTAGTGCTTACCAGCCTATTTTATACACCAAAGTAAACTTTCATACTACAGTTCAAATTTAATCAATTTTTATTTTGCAGTCTTTGTAGATTGAGTCTTTTGTTAAGAAAGGACGTCTTGTTTCCAAAACACACCACAAGTAATCACTGGCATCAGAGTGCCACCAAAAGGCAGAAAAAGAAATTAGCAACCACATACTGACCTTTAGAGAGACAGCTAAGGTTATGCACATAACATTTGCTTGTTTACTTTGCAAAATAAGCAATGAGCTGGAAATTCCTAGTTTAGTAAGCGTCTCGGTGTACCTAAAAAGCAACATTGAGAACAACAACAAAACACACGGTTGTTATTATTTTTCTGTAGTTGTGCATGGAGCCTATTATCTGCTTTGCTCTATATCTATCATGATGCAACTTTAATAACGTTAGCCACGACTGCTCAGAAAATCACAGCTGTAGCTGGAGGCAAAAAAAAAAAGCTAAAATGAGGTGCTTCTCCCAAGCCTCACCTAGTGCGCTGAGTATTGGCTTATGCGTGAGAATAAGCAAACGAATCGATCGCTGCAGTAGGTTGATGGCTACTGGTCGTTTTGATGGATATGACTGTAAAAAAAAAAAGTCCAGATTGGTTCACAGTGGACCTCAAACCATGTCAGCTAAAACCAAAGAGACAAAAAAGTGACAGCTGTGGAGAGTACACTGCAGGCAGTCAATGGTTCCTGTGATTTATTGTTCCATCTGCCTTGCCGCTGTGAGGACAAGTTCCCCCTGATTTGGTTAAAATGAAAAGGACCTCAGAGAGCACAACGTGTTTTTTGAAAATGTGCAGAAACTATTTTTTTTATTTCTTGATTTATGTCCCTTTCCCCCTCCATAATGTTTGCACCAATTGTTACCCAATAATGATTGCTGAAAAATGTGAAGCTTCCCAACCACTAACAACTCCTCTGACCTCCCCCAAAGGGAAAAAAACCCAGTAAAAAGATAAATACCCACAAAAATGACCTACACTGTCAAATACAAACAGAAAACTCATTTAATTTTTGCCTTCTTTTCAATTAATAGCTTCACTTGATTTAAAAGTCTGAAAAGCTTTTGGATTGTGAAACAGTTGAGGCATATCCAGCTGGCTCTAAAATATTATTGGTGGTGTAACAATTTTATGTATTAGAGGGTTCAAACTTCTATTATGAATTTGCCTGAGCCACCCAAGTATATGGGCAACCGTATTCGATTAGAGGAGGGCACTGCTGGAATTTAGCCCTGCAATTTACACTGGAACCTTTACAATGTTTACATATGAACTTTTGCTGTTTCTGACTTGAAAAGCAACATTTCCTTCATGTGGT
This sequence comes from Eretmochelys imbricata, assembly GCF_965152235.1. Lineage (NCBI taxonomy): Eukaryota > Metazoa > Chordata > Testudines > Cheloniidae > Eretmochelys > Eretmochelys imbricata. Next base: position 101,294,345 of record NC_135578.1, read on the forward strand.
TGATATAGCTTATTACCCCATTAAAGAGAAGCACTGCATGACACTTCTGTCAGGGTAACATGAAAGCCTAATCAACACTTAAAGGTGTAACACAACACAAATAATCTCACTCCTCTGGGAAACTAAAGTAGCAGTCTGAGAAACATTTTGACTTTTCCCTTGGAGAATTAAAGTATGTGATAGCAGAAATATGGTTAATGTTTTAATACATTTATGTTGCATAAATCATAAATGAAGCATTAAGTTATCTAGTGCTCTCTAAAAAGTTTTAACAAATATGAGCAAATTGAATGAATCTCATAGAGTGATGTATTGATAATTTTCAGTGTGTATCACGTTAGGAAAAATGGATTTAGGGCCTTAGAGACCTTTCATATTCCTGCATATGTCATAATTCACTCCTTAAAACTGCACGAACCAGTAATCTACAATAAGTTAACTAAAGGCTCTTACTCTCCCATTCTAATAAATGTTTAATGCAGATCAGCAAATTTTCAGCAAATTTCCCATGAAAAGGCCTGTTGGTTTTGATGGTGCATGGAAAGTTCTGCTCTCTTTTGCCTTCATTCGAAGTCCCTTAGGTCCTGACCTCTATGGCAGGCACTTCCTGGCAGAAGGTTTCTTTAGGCCTCATAGGTCCAACCTGGTGTCAAAAGCTGGCCTTGTCTCCTGTCTCAGGATGTTGGTTTTACCTTTCAAGTGTTTCCTGAATTTGTGAAAATTCTTTTTCTGGCTGGTCGTCCATAGTGGCTTAATGTTCAAAAAATATTTACCTTTTTCACAGAGAGAGAGAGAGCGAAGAAGAGAGAGAGAGAGCGAGAGAGAAAATTCTTAGTTGCTACTGTTGAGCAGGGGGTTTTCTCCTGGGACCAGTTCTAGTTTTGGAACATGTTATTGTCAGGCAGAGGTCAACATCTTTTACCTCTTTTTTCCATTATTCAGAATAAGTATTGATGTTATGTTTTAGCTATTTAAAAGCCAGCTGCCTTGCTCATTTCAGATATTTTTCCTGGTATTATTGTATGTGGTAATAGCTGGCCTGTGTATCGTCTTTCACAAAATCTAGCCTTTCAGGGTCTCAGTCTTCAAATGATATCAATCAAAATTTATGCAATTCAAAATCCATATGTATAGAGTCCCAGTTCACCTCATTTAATGATAATAGTAAACCACATGTTGTGTACATGTCTAAAACACTTTTCTAGTTCTTGACTGTATTAACCCTAGGGGCACTATGTTTTTGTACAGCTTGCCCAACTGAGCAGCATAATATATTGATTAATACTTGGCAACAACTGCATTCTTAAATAATAAAACTATGAACAAGGTAAATGTATACTAGTAAAATAAGAAGAGTGTCAACATTATTTGGGGAAATATGTTAATATAAGATGTTAAAGAACAGGAGAACAGTGGGTATTTCAATTAAACTGCAGTATCTATAACTAATTTCTGTTCATTTCCTAAATGATATCTTTATTAAGCCATCTACATCACCTTCTGAAATATATATGGTATATCCACCACAAATACCTTGTGTTAAATACAGTTATATATGCTGTGTCCACTATAAATGGGAAAAGTTGGGCATTTCTTTAAAAGACAAATTGGGATTAGAAAGCTGTGTTATTATGAAATTATTCACGAATATACACTATCTGTGGGTATCAAAGGCAAAAACTGGTAACAGTTCCTACTTGTACAATAGCATTTGCCCCGACAGACTGCATTATTTGCTTAAGGTTTTATATACAGTTACAAATAAGATTTGCTTTCATGGAAAAACACTAAAACATTTGGCAAAGAAAGAACTGAACATTTTCCTTAATTTGTTTTGGCAACTCTGAAAAATAGATCCCATTACTCACACTTGTGCATTCCAAAAACATAATAATGAACGATAATTTTAGGAAAACCAAGATATAATTAAAAATTCTGTGACATCATAAGCACTGAGAGAAGCTAGGTGAGTATAAACAGAAACATTTCAGAGAGAGTTGTATTTAGCATAGAGGGTAGCTTTAAAAAAGAAAAGAAGAAGAAAGATTCAACTGAAGACCAATTGCAAGCATTTATTTTGTGAAGAATATTAAAAATACTAAGTAACATGAATTATTTAGCAACTAGTTAAATTGTTTTCATACTTCTTTTTAAAAAAGGAGAGCAATTTTTTAAACACAGATGCATATTCATATTTCTGTCATTTGAAATTAGACTTTTGTATGAAAATAAATATTGAAAAATTAAGCATGATTATGTTTTGATTAACTGGAATTGGTCCCTAAAACCACAAGGTATAGCAGCAAAGATTGCATCTGTCTCTTCCTTCAATGACATCCACATGACTCACAGTGAGGCAGGAAAGCTGTTGACAAATTAATACTTTAAGAAAATAAACTATGGTCATGTTGAACATAGAGCAACTTTATCCTGATTAATTTGCGTTGGAGTCAATCCAGCCCCCATTTACAAAGCCCCGCAGTTTGTACAAATGTAATTTCCTAATATTTACATGAGGAAAGCCTCAGCAGTTAAGCTTTGCCTGCAGTGTGAGTTTTGTGGTTAGTAAAAAGACAATAAAAATACAGAGAGGTAATTGTAAGCACATTTGGAAAAAAACATTTCTACACTCCTCCTTGCACAGCCCTATAAAAATGTGTTGTGTTATGTTGTGCTTACAGGGAATGCTGTGCCAGCATTCACCTATCAAAGTTTTAAGTAATGTAACACCTAATGCTTAATAACAACTGCATTGCTGCAACTGAACATAACAAACAAACAAACCTTTATAACACTAACATTACATTTTAACTTTGTTATTCTCTAAATGCTGGTATAAATTTAGATTAGGCTGCCTAATCACACAGTCTGTCATTTTATGTCTTTATTTAAATAGAATGTTAGACATTCATACATTTGTCTAATTTAATAAATATGAGTGAGAAAAATGCAGCTTTAATGTGTTGCTTTGTTGGAAGAATATTAAAAATAACCTTTAGTTTTAATGAGATTTTTCCCCATCAGTTTACACAATTTTCCAGATGCAAAATGAGCTTTTGGCTGTAAAATATTTTATCACATTATCTTACACAATAAAGATTACATGTTTTCACTCTCTCTCAACTCCACCGCAATTATTTTTTAGTGTTTGCAAATCATAATATCATTTAAAAACTATATTTTATACCTCATCTAAAATACTTTTATAGCAATGTGATGAAAAAAAACTCCACCCAACAACAACATCTATTTAACAACTCTTTTTAAGTGGCTGTAGTATGCTTTGGTACAATTTCCCAGAAAAAGACACAGCTAAAGAAGCTTAGCTGTTCTTGAAAACAAATCTCCCAAGCAGCATCTTTGCAAAAATCCCCAGAATTTAATTCCCCTGACTGAAGAGCCCAGAGAGTCTGAATGTAAAAATAGTAGCCCTGTCATTTCACATTCATTAAGTGTGAAACGCAGAAATTAATAATGTAAAAATATGCTTTTTAATTAGTCTTACATTCTGCCCAATGTACTTAAATGGGATCAGCAGCTCCCTAATGATTTTTTTCTTAATAAAGTATTAGCCTGTGATGCACTGCGGTTGACAGGTATGATAAACTGGAAAGTACTTTTGGAGGCGTATGAATGATACCAAAATAGTACTCTCCCATTTAAATGTAATTAACATCAGGGAGCAATATTACATGAGGAGAAGCCTGCAAGATTTTTATTTCAGGGTTTGTGGTTGTGTTGTATTTTTGTTTTGTTTTGCTTTTTTATGAGTAGTTTGATGATTGCAGCAGTGATTTTATAATTTAACTACCTCTGTTGAAAGCGAAGCTTTCGCTAATAGCAGGTCAACAGAATCATAAAGCAGTCTTAAAAATATTAAAAAGAAGGTAAATCTGCCTAGATAACCTAGTCAATAGTAATGTGTGTGTAATTTTATAGATGTGTGTGCATATATATCCCCTAATTTGTGGTTTACATCACTATTTGAGATCAGTATTTGTTCTCTGAAGGGACTTACTTGATATTAAGCATGTGAAAAAATAAGTTATAGAAAAACCCATCTGAAAAAAAAACTATGGGTTTTGTCAGAATCAGAAATGCTGGAAGTCTGAACAAAATATAGCAGTTAAGCCAAATGAACTTCAGACATCATTCAAACAGCCCAAAACACAGGGAAATTGTAATCAACTCCCCCTTCCCAAAACAATTTGCGTCTTTAAATTAGTACAGTAAGCTATTTTAAAACAGGAGATAGATGATTGTTGACCTGTGTTGCTTATATAATAGCATTCCCTAACTCATTTACATGCCAAATGTCAAAACCCACTGTCTACTAAGAATTTCTTCTCATATCTCTAAGTAACAGCATTCCCAAATGATGCATTTTCAATATAGTAAACAAGCAAACAATGACTACAAATGTAGAATATGACAAAAACAGATCAGTTCTGGAAAGAATCCCTTAATATTACAGGAGAGCTTTACAGGACTGATCTGCCTTTTGGCTGGTAGGATTCTCCTAAACTCACTAGGAATCAATAAGGTATGGATACAATTCACACAGTGAATCATACATACTCCATGTATAGTCACCAATAATGTATGGTTTGACTTCATTCCAGTTTCATCTCATTTCTCTTTATTTATATATCCTGATGTTCTCTAATGCATGTCACATTTCTAAACATGCACTGACATTTCTATATGTTTTCACACTGTTCATCTGCTACTACTGTTGATAACCACAGTGGGTAACATGCTTGGTAGCATAAACTGTTTGTGACACTAATGTACTACATTACTTGCTAAATGTTTCCTCAAATATATGTCTTTGTAGCAGCATTCACACTGATTAAACTTCGTATGTGTGATGGAACCTCTTTTTTCCATTGCATATTTAAATTGGAAAAAAATCAAAAATACTAATCTTTGCTAATTTCCTAATTTTCAATCAGACACAAGAGTTCTGAACCTCCGCCCCACTCTGCTGAGCAAGCTTTCAAATTCTGATGTCATTTTTCATGTGTCTTTCACAGCCACAAAGAAAATTAGTAATATGGAGGGAAAAAAATGAGTTCAGATTTTCTTTTTCTTACTACAAATGCACTAGTTAGGATTGCTGCAGAGGAATATTTTTAAACATCCTGATTCAGCTAAAGGCCTTTATCATAAACTAAAGTATAGGCTTAAAAAAAAATCAGTGACAGTGGAAGCTAAAAAGAGGACTTCAAAAGACTTTCAACCATAGCATTCACCATGAATACTCTGCCATTATGTTATTTCACGGACTTGGAGCGAGCTGTGTGAATATATCTGTAGTCCAACAAGTGTCCAGCTGGTAATAACATTGTATCAAAATCCAAATGAACATAGATGAATCACTGGATTCTTTATAGTAAATCTCTTTCTTCTGCTTTGGAAAGGTCTAATGGCTTTTATAAACGTGGTCATTAAATGTGATTTCTTTTCTTATTTATATTGGCAGTGCAAATCTACCTACCTATCAGCTAAATTTAAGCTCTTGTATAATATTTTTCCAATCACAAACACCATTGCATTGTTCTCCAGAGAATTATGTGATGGATCTATCTATCTATTTATGTGTTCATGAATCAAGCAGTCCAAATCATTGGAGTGAAAAAAGTTTGTATAATCTATGGCTTTTATAAGAGTCCATTGAACTTATACTTCTCTGGGGATTTCCAGTAATGCCACATTATTGGCACAATCCTCTTGCAAACCCACTATACAAAACCACCTGCAATTTATGAATATTTCAGTTATAACAGTAGTCAGAGTTTATGTAAAAATCAAGGCTTAAAATATAGCTATACTTCTGAGTCGAGAAATAAAGTTTCCAGGAGCATCTACACCTCTAATGGGACACTGAGTCAGAAACTGATAATCTAAGCAGCCCTGGAGTAAACAGATGTTGACATTTTTTGTTACTGAGATGTTAACTACATTTCCTTATAAAGAATAAAATAAAATAAAAACAATAGCACTTACTGGGACATATTTACATAGAACCACACTGGGCAAACCTTAATCTAGCTGAGTAGGATTTACATGAGTAGTCTCAGCGAAGCCACCTGGGTATATAACAATTTACCTGCTCTGGCAATTCAGGAACAGTTCTGCATACAAGCAGGCTATAGCCCCACACAGGGGGCACATTAATTAATTAATGTCTGTAAAATGGGATGAAAGGAGGTCTAGAAATGCCAGGTATTACTGAAAACAAATTGGTCCATTCTTTCCCAAAAAGTCTTATTGAACATAGTTCACTTTTTTGTCTAACAAACCCTGTTGCAAAATTATATTATTGTCATTAAATATCAAATTAACAAGACTACAATAAAAAGGATCCAGCTGCAATAAAAAACACTGTACAATAATGAGATACAGTTAGAGGGGGCCTAAGATCCCCATACCTGGGAAGATGAAGGCAGAAGACATCATGTTGAGGATGTGATGCTTATTCTCTCGGAAGGATCAGCTTACATTTTCACTTACAATACCCCCTTAATGGCCAGCCCCAAGAACTGGCATTTGTGCTGGTGCCAGAGGGAATGCATGTTTACCAACTGGCTGAAGTAACATGCTGCAGTGGTTAGAGACAAAGAAATGGAGAAATACAGTACAAATTCAAGGGATACAAGGACAATACAAACTGCTGTAAATGCAGTGGGGTCATGTTAATGCCAGCAAATCAATCACTCTAAATGCTATTCATCATTCTATCAAAGGCAGACAGAACACGTATATTATTTATACAAGTCTGAAATCATTTTATGTTACTTACTGCAGAGTCAACTTCTGAATTGATAGGGAGATCTCCTGGAACAGTGTTATCTCTTCATCTGCATACCAGACTAACGGACATACTTGATAGATACTTGTGTCAAATATTAGATCAGAGTTAAAGTAAATGACCTAGGCCCCATTATACTATAGAGGCCTACATAAGTAACAAGTGACTTCATTTTAAATTGCACACTATGTAAAGAGATTAAAATGGTTATATTATTAGTTTTATTAAGAGAGTTAGCTATCTAATCTGTCTAGCTATTTCTACTAGCACAGCGCGTCTGAGCACCTTTACAACTCTCTTTGGGCCAAATCATCTGCTCTGCTTCTGTGAGCAGAAAAGACCTAAATCTAGCAAATATCTCCGGGGAGGCACAGAAAGAACAGGGGAGGCACTTCACGGTAGTATTGCAAGTCTCCTGGGGCCCTATGAAAGCCCCTGTGCTTGAGCTCTGTGAAGCCATCATTTATTTATTTTTATTTGCACTGCAAGGCCCCAGTGTCAGGTACTGTACAAACACATTACAATGGGATGGTCCCTGCCCAAAAATGCTTAAAATCAAGTTTAAGACAAGAGATTGTGGATGGACATGACAAATGGGAGGGAGCACCAGTGGACAGTCAGACAGCTATGAACAGTGGAATAAGCAGCAGTTACAGAACACCAGCTGCTCCATCCCAAACTGACTCCCTATATAGGTATCCAGCTGCGGTCTAATGCTACCTGACCCCCTCCATGCCTGCCAGCATGGCTATGCAGCTGCAGGGGGACTCGACCAATGACAGCACAAGGGTGCTGCCAGGAGGAAGGCCACTACTGTGACCAGCCTACAGCTAAGCAGACTGATTCCCTTCCCTCAACCCCTCCAAGATCAGTGAAGATCAGCAGCTATTTCCATTGCTTCCACCCAAATCCTTCCCACTGAAGTGTCAATTACTTGGCATCTCCATGAAGTCAGCCATGCAGTTTCCTGGCTCCTCTACCGCCTGCAGATTTTACAACAGAAGGAGGAGATCCAGTCTATTGTTATAGTATGATCTCTTTGTAAATATATAGTTCTCCAAATTAATGCTGATGATGTTTCTTTTAACTAAGTCAACCAATGAATCATTACAAACTGCACAGAATTTGTAGTGGATGAAGAGATGAATTTATAGCATAAATAAAAAATGGTGTGCCCAAAAGATTTCCTGTGTGAACATTAACTAATGGTGGGATTTTGCTGCACACTCACAAGTTTACTTAGCAAACTCTGAAACTGATTAAATCCCTCATTATTGCTTTGAGTGTGTAGGGATGGGTGGAACTTGAACCTGGGCCTACAAGGTAACAAACATCCTCACACGGCCATTTAGCAGCAGCTATAATCTGGCTCCTCCCTGTGACCCACAATTTGCAGAGGTTGCACAACCTGGGAAGTTCCACCTTGAGTGATCAACTGACAGTTGTTTGAGAGATCCCTTATTGGCTCCTTGGTCCTATATAAACCCATGGGTCTTACCAGGAAGTTTCCAGAAAACAACGTGAATCCTTAGCTAGATGACATAGCTGCCCTGGTTCACCGCCTCTGAACTCCTGATATCACCCTCAGCTCAGTATTAAACCTGACTCCTGCTCAATCCCTGGCACACCTACACTGATCCTGATGCCTGGTATTGACCTTCAGCTTGATTCCTGGGTCCATTATTGACTCTGACCTTCAGCTTGCCTCCTCATTTGGAGTCTGGCTTTGACCTTCAACTTGACACTTGACTCTGACTCTGGCTTTGCTTCCTAGCTCCTACCACTAACAGGACCGGCTCTAGGCACCAACAAAGCAAGCATGTGCATGGGGCAGCACAATTCCAGGGGTGGCATTCCGGCCATCCTTTTTCTTCGGGGAAGGTGTGCTCTCAGAGCTGCGCCACTTAGACGGGGCGAGGGTGCCGTGTCCCCGGCCGCAGCGGGAAGGGGAGGCCCCAGCCCCGGGATGCTGAGCTGCCAGGGCCCAGCCGCTACCTGGGGAGGAGAGGGCAGGTCCTGCCGGGGAGCCAGGGCTGCGCCACCTCATCTATGCACTGGCTGCTGCGTTGCCTTGTGCCACCCCTTATATTGGGGCTTCTCTGTGCGGCTGGGTGGGGGAGGAGGATAAAGCCCCTGCAGGCGCTGGGAGAAGGTGACATCACTCCCTCCGCTCCCAGTACTGCCTGCGAGCCCCAGCCTCACCTGAGCGTGGGGCAACAAAGTGATGCAACAAACCTGGAGCCGGCCCTGACCACTAGTCCTGCTTACCTTCACCCAGGATCCTGATAGCGTGGAAATCTTATCCCAGATTTTGCCTATTGCCCATTTTTAAAAGAAAAAATATTGTGTAGTTTACAAAATCCTAATCCAGATACTTCCAGAAACGGACAGCAGATGGGGCTACAAAAATCATCAAATAAAAATAATGGAATGTAGCCTTTTACAGTCTGAAAACCAATTTATTCTGAACCATTTCAAAAAATAAATAGGATTCTCCTTTTCTGTTTTAAGACATCAATGAATCTGTTTCATAATGGGCTTTTGTAAACCGATTATCCTTGATAATCTCATTAGCTGAAATTATCTTACTTTTCTAACATGGTAGATTTTTAAATACCTTTTATTTCATATGCCCCTGGGCATGTTGCAATACAATTTACTATTAAGCAAAATAATTATCTATCTCAAACCTTAATGCTTAAGAGTAAAAAAAAAAAAAAAAAATCTGAGGGGCAGATATTAGAAAGTAACAAGAAAGTAACCCCGGAACTGAGATCAGAAACTGGAAAAACTCTCCTGATGAAAAAAAAAACAAACTCAGGTATGGGCTAAGTTAAAGGTTCATCCCCTTGAAGTAATTGAGCCAAATTCAACTCCAGTGGAATTCTTATGCTTACACCATGACTGAGTTTGGTGCATTTTGCATAAGTATTCTTTAGTAAATTCCTGTATTTATCAAATAAAGGCCTTCTTTATAAAATTGCACAAACATGGCAGGAAACCAAACTTTCTCACTTAAAATTATACCTAGGATTTCAGCACAGATCAGAGGCAGCTTCAACTCCTCGCCAGATTCAAAGGAGAAGTCAGCAACACAGCTGGGGAAAGGTGAAGGAAATGAAATTGACACACAGCTGCCACTTCTGGACAAATTCAGCCCACAAGTGGGCATCAGAATCAAAGGTTGTCAAATATGGCCTTGCGTTTGGGTGCATTAATAACGGAGGCAGAGAAGACACAAGTTCAAGCTTTAAGCAACAAGAAGATACATTGCCAAGTGAGAGCTGTAATTTTATGCTTCTGATATAGACTTGAGCAATTAAGAAGTATAAGTTGTTTAAAAATAAGCTTAAATCTGCATTTTATGTATGCAAGTTTGCAGCTGTAATGGGATTATGATGTCAGCAAAGGGAGAGAAGTTTGCAGCTGCACTGGGTTATGGAGGTAGCAAGCAGCTGTTAAAATAGAGAACTAACGGTGATTAATTCTTATTATGTGTTTGAAGATCTTACAATGAGTTCAGGACCCAAACCCTCCCAAAGGGAATGAAATGAAGTAGGAGGATTTTAAAGGGGGTGGGGAGGGGGGGATAGGGAAGATTTTAATGTTTATTTGGTCTATTCTGCTCAGTCTTAAATCTCTTTATATTTCAGTGTTCAACAAATTTGTACTTAAAATATGATTTCAGTTATTTTTATCAGAACAAAAAATATCTACCTGATAAACCCAGTGTTTTCGTATTTCCTATCGAGTATTATACAGCCTGGGAAATTACCTACATCCCTGAAGATACCCACAGATTGAATAATCTGGAAAAAGATATAGGTAAATTGTTTACCACATTGGTTGCAAGATATAAGGGTTTGCACACACTGGTTGAGCTCGAACAGTTGTGAAGATCTGTCATTGATCCAAATATAGTTAGCTCCATTGACAGTAAAGTTTATATGCTGAGATGAGAAGAGATGAACTAATCACTCTGTGATAAAGTAAACCAGAGCTAGGCAGGCAGAGAGTGGGAAATATTACTCAAACATTTCAGCAAGTAAGAAATCAAATTTCAATTTGCCATGCATGCACCCCCATTCTGTATTTGCTTTCTGCAAATCTTTCTGTGAGCAAAATTTTGTTCATACAAATATCAGTGGGAAAATGAATTTCAAACTTTAACCAAAATTCATTAACACAATGGAATTTGTTTTGGGGTGGAAGTAGTAGGTCTCTGGCTATTCCCAGTCAATTTACCCCCTCAAAAAGACACTCTTGCCTTAACAGAAGCACCATAACAGAAGTGCAAGGCTTGAATGCCAAAGCTATGCTGTTGATGTTCATGTTAAATCTTGTCCCCTGGTGTCTTCTCGGGGTCTGAAAGTGCCTTTTGGAAGATCCCTTTCTCTCTCGACTATCTCCCCTTGCTCATTGTGGGCTCGATTATGAGATGCTCTTGTTTGGCTGTACAGAGTCAGTGTGGCGCAGGAGAAGATCTCTCTTGCTCAGCTACATCACTACAGCAATTCCTGTGCTGTCTCCAATCTGAGGATGCACAGGCACTGTTCACTCTTGCTCCAAGCTAAGTAGCAAGCCAAAGGTATGAGATTTCTATTTATGTTGGAGGCAAGGACCAGCTGAGAAAGCTGGACTCTGGAATTTAATAGAAAAGATAGGGGGATTGGATATGAAGGTGTTGGGGGAGATCTAGCACCTTAATGAGCAGTCTGGAGATGGCAGGCTCTGAGGAGCTTGTGTGGGGTTGAGGAGTAATGAGTAGGTGCATGCTGTGTGATGGCAGAGTGCCCAGAACTTGAAGGGAACTCTATGAGCCAGTCACCTGCCGGGGTCAGATGTATAAGAGTAAGTTGGAGGCAATGAAGGTGAGTGGGGGATGGTGAAGGTCATCACAAGGAAGTGGGCATAAGGTCTAAGTGAAGATAAGCATCCCAACTTTTTGACACTTTGGCTGCCTCCCAGGAACTTCCTGCAGGTCCTGAAAACACTGATTTTGCTGCTTTACAGTCCATTGTGCCTTCCAGCCTCCACTGCACAAATAAGTATAAGAAAGGCAGAACTTGGGCAAGCTGAGTTTGTGGATGCCACCAAATACTCATCAGTCACGACTGGTAAATTAGAACCCACTTCTCACATGCAACCCACAGCTAACCCACAGTGGGTCAAAGGCATTTTAAGAGTATGACCATAGCCATCCCAAAAGGAAGAAGCACGCAAGGTACACTGATATTTTGTGGACTCTAGCTGGGAGCCTAGAATATTGATCTGTATTTGCAGTTGATGCAATCCAGAAAGCACACTTTGGCTCGCCCCATTTATGATTATCCTGTACCTGAGTGAAAATGTTTCATTGCTGAGTGCTATTTGGACCTAAAGGGATCTAAGTGGGATTGGACACCACTTTGATCACAACAACTTTTCTGATGGTGGGTTTGGAGAATCAGCCAGGGACACATATTAACACGGAAGGGAGGAAATGCAATGGATGATCAAACAGAATAGTAGTCCTAGGACATAAAAGCATAATGTATGGCTCTTCCATTGTGATGTGCGCCTCTCAGTGTTCAACTCTGATGTGTTCTATCTGGACACTCAGTTATAGCTCATAGGTCTTGTAGGTCTTGGTGTGGTGGTTGGCAGTAACACAATGTGCTACATGCATGTTAGCAGGTAGGCTCGGAAGCTAGAGCACTGGAATTAACAGCAGTGTCCTGAAGAGGCCAGAGAAGTGGATGATGGGTAATTAGTTTCTCTATCCAGGCTCTGAGTTAGGTGAGCAGGCATCAGCAGAATGCTAGCTCTCAGGAACTGGGTGGTGTCTGCTCCTAGAGGGGATCCAATCTATCAGCATGAGTACACAAGTTATGTGACAGAATCTATGTGTCCTGAACTATAATGCCATGACCAGGAATAGCCCCACTGGCCCAGATTACAGAAGTAATTAGAACACAAGCACTGTGGGAGGTTTAGGTTTAGACAGTATGTCCATGTTATAATTAATAAGCAATTTTTATTTGAATCATGTGTTTTGTCTTTATTTGAGTATGTTCTCAAAGACAAAGATCAGGACAAAATCTACACAGATCACAACCAAGATAAAAGGCAATCATAAAAAGACAGACAGAGAAAAAGAAAAACCCAGAAAAAAGAGAAGACAAAGAACAGAGAGACACCAAAGAGGACACAGAAAAAAGATAGGCAAAATGAAAAGACAAAGAACACAAATGATAGAGTATCAGAAAACATGTAAGAGATGCACAAAAGGAAAAAGGGGGGGGAAATAGAAGTCTAAGAACAAAAGGCATGGAATACAGAACAGGAGCAGGAACACATGCAAAGAGAAAATTGGGGAGGAAAGTGCATTGAAGAGAAGGCATGAAACATGGCCCAAAGAACAAAAATAAATATAATGAGGAGATAAAACAACTAATAACCTTCTGATTTGCATTAAAATAGTCAAATGAACTCACACAATAACAGAAATGCTATCAAGCTGAATAAAGACATTTCTCATGTCCTTAAAATTCTAAAGCCCTGAGTTTGAATGGTTTTGGAGTCTAGGCAGTGGGAGGAATGGACTGGCAAGATGAAGCATTAACTCCTGCTACAAGAGAAATAGCAGCAACTAGGTGGAGCTGGGGGGCTGTGCCAATTACATCATGGATCCTACAAAAGACATAACAGGTCAAGGGATGCTGAAGCAGCAGTGAAAGCCCATCGATGGGTCCACTTCCTCAGGGATGCTTGGGATCCACAAGATTGGAGAGTACAGCCCTGTACTCTACAGGCTCTTCCCTGTGGGGAACACGTGACCAAAACTCAGCTAGGGGAGTGTAGCTGCGTTTTCAGAATCTCTTGTCACTCCCCCAATACCTTGGAAGGAGTGATAAGGTCCAAAGTTTGGGAGGTACAAATTGAAAGTGATATGATAGGCTACAGCAGAGCAGGGATTTATAGATTTACCACATACCACAGTAGACCGTGTGATACAGCTTGGTTACCTAACTTCCCTGTACCCCAGTTTTCCCATTTGTAAATTGACTAATGATGCTGTTCAGCCATTTACTTAAAGAGCTTTGAGATGTATAGATGAAGTGCTCTGTAACTGTTAAGTATATTGTTTTTAAACTTGTTGAAATCTAGTTGTTTTACTCAGACACACAGGCTAGACAAACATATCTTGAGCCAGCAAAGCCCAGACTTAAAGTTCATTAGAAATGAGAAATAAAGACAGCCATTTTCCCCTTTGTTAGCGCATCCTTTTCTGAAATAGTGTACCAAAGTGTTACTGTTACTGAGCCAACAGCAGCAAAATGTTTACATGATATGAATCTTTCATTATTAATTTTTTTCTAGATAGGGAAAAACATCTGCAATTAAAAGAACCTTGAAACAAATCTCTTATGATTTTCAGTGCTGCTATTGATTGTGCAGGTTTGATGGAGGTTGTGCTAACTGTATCTTGAGATACAGAAGGGTTGATTGCATAAGTTAGGATTCTATGGTTTTGACCTAACTGCACAATGGATTTTCCAAAGCTAATTGTTCATATTGACATTTGTTTCAACATATGTTTGCTCTGCCTTTGTTTTTGTACCGTCAGCCTTCATAATGGATTATGCATTCATGGGTAGTGCCCAGTCTAGAACTGATTTCACATTTTGTTCTGTAATATTTGTATTTAAATCCCTTGCAGAAATGAATGGATCAGTGTCACTGATGCAGAGAAGAATATACATCAATAATCCCATGGACCACTGCAGTAAACCCCTCACTATACTTATTTGGTTGACACAAAGGGAAAAACCAGCAGTTAGGGGGTTAAATTTTTCTACATATTTATATTTCACATACCAGTATTTTTAGATTCCTGGTTTTTCCCCTCTTTTGAGATTTCCTTATTTCTTTCAGACCATTTCCCCCTTATTTCCAGGCTACTTCTCCCGAAGACCAAAGGGGGAGGTTCAGAAACTTCATGTGAGCTTCCTGAAAATGAAACAGATCACCTATAAAAAAAATCCTAGATGAAATGTACAGTTAGAGTTTAATATCTCCCTAAGAAAGAGCTGGCTCTAATCACAACATAGGATTTAAAATTCATTGTTGTACTCAGTTTATTGATTTAATAATGTATTTATAATTTATGATTTCTACAGCAGATGAAATTCTGTTTCAACCATTTGATGAAGATTAATCGGGGGATAATGTGGTTCTGAACCTAAAAGACTCTGCTGGTGCTGAAGAAGCAGATTATTTTCTAGCACTCCAAATCCAGTACCCTTTTTGATCATACAATTTATGCTACTTCACTACTAAATTATAGCATGATTAATATCTAAGAGTAATATCTGAAGTAAAATACTGGTATGCATTTAAAGTATGTCTACTTGAGAAGCGATTGGAGAAGTCGGCAGCATTTACACTATTTTTACAAATTCTGCTAATTAATCTTTGAGATTTTCCTTTGGTCATTATTCCTGTTAGCTTTGCTTTCATTCACTGTGCTTGGAATCATTTTATCTGGGTTCTTTTAAATTTTTCAGGTCCCTCATCCAAGACCAATATTTGACAAAGTGATGCAACAAATATTCAGATATCAGATCTTAAAACCAGATTCCTATTAACACCTTTTTTTATCTGCATATCAATTTTGACATTATTTTTGCAGCTTACATATCACCAAACCGCTAGAGATAGCTATTAATACTTTATTCCAGTGTCAAATTTTCTGGTGGGCTGAATCATTGTTTTCTTTGAAGGGTACCAACTAGTACTAGTACAAGTGCTAGCCCATTAAAAATCATTTTGGAACTGACAAGACATTCATGAAAAAAGATAGATGAGAATGATAAGATTTTCACACCACTGTCTTATTGAGGTACACTCAAAGACCAATCTTTCATTTCAATTTTGTGGGTACCTGAGATACTGGTCTTCATAACTTTCACTAGTGCTTGAATTCACTCTTTTAGGACCAAATAAAAGTAGTCCTGGACAAGGGACTGTGATTTTCAATATTTTACTATTATTTATATAAAATACAAAAATTTTAAAAACCACCAATCAAGTTGTATCAAGGGCTATTTGATTATATTGTCACAAATTAGAAGTTACTTCTTTCAGGTACACGCATTCTTTTCAACTCAGTAATAAGGGAACAATTCTTGTGTTGCACGCATCCAAACAAAACCTTTCTAAAACAGTTCCTTTTTCTACCCATTCCATCCCTATAGTAACATGTAAAACAAGTAAAAGATGCATTCTACGGAAAGTTACAAAATGTACTAAACCAGGTCCATGCTTACGATATTGCTCTGGTTATGAGTGATATGAATGCCCAAGTTGGTAATGACAACCTCAGATACAACCACTGCATGAATAAACACAGAATTGATGAGCAGGTGGACAATGGTGAAAGATTTATGAAGCTGTGAGGTATTATGACCTGTGCATTGGGGGAGGGGTCATTTTCCCTCATCACCCAAAAACACAAACTAACATGGAAGTCAAATGATAGAATTACTGAGAAACAAGTGGAACATATTACCAGCAGCTACTGGTGGAGAAGATCACTTCTGGGTACACGATCTCTTACAAGTGCATGTAGGAAGCAATCACTATCTTGTCATTAGAACAGTTAGGATGAAGCTAAAAAGACAAGCAAATACAAAAAAAGGGAGATGGTATTTGATGTGAACAAACTGGCTGACCCAGGAATCAGGAGGGACTTTAAAATCCAGGTCTCAAATGGATTCCAAGAGTAACAGGTAATGAATGATGATATAGAAGAACAATGGGCTTGCTTTAGAGATGTCTTCCAGGAAGCTGCTACCATGTCAGTCAGACGAAGAGGATCAAGCAAAGAAGAGTGTAAACAGCCACACACATGGAAATTGCTTGTAAGACAGAAAAGCCTTGAAGAAGAGGCCAGCACATGTGACATAACAAGAAGAACACATGCTGCAGTGGGAGTATGCAGAGAAAGATAAACTAAGAAGTTGTGTTGAAAAGATAAGACACAAATGAGAGAAGCCAAAGAAACATCAGTGAGATGTGAGAGGTGACACTAACAAGCTGCTCCAGGTGTGTAAGCAATTGTCATCACAGTTCCAGAGTCAGAGTGTATTGTAAAAGCACAAGATGGAAGATTGTTAACAACAGAAACAGGACAAAAGGAACAATGGTAAGAACATTTTAACTAAGTACTGAGCCAACCAGACCCAACAACTCCAATCAACAAATGTAGAGAAGAAGGTGAAGAATTAAAATCTCATTGCTAGAAATTTCAGAAGCAGAGAGGAAGCAATTAAGCAGCTAAAAAATATCAAAATGCCTGGTCAAGATATGATCACGGATGAAATACATATAGCTGAGGAGGAGGTGGTAGTATATGAAATACACAACTTTGTAATATAGTTTGGGAGAACGAATTCTTCCCAAAGGAGTGGAAGAGAAGTGTGATCTGTAAATTACCAAAGAAAGGAAACCAAGAGGTGTGTGACAATTGGTGAGGAATAACACCACTTTCAGTACCCAGAAAAGTATTCTGTAGTGTACTACTGAAAAGAATGAAACTGTTCACAGATTGAAGAACTGTGCAGTAAGCAAGCAGACTTTAGACCAAAAAGCTCATGATGATGATACGAAAAAGACCAATACCAATGTCAAACGTGAGGGTAGGATTCAGAATCAGCCAAAAGAAAATGAAAGTTCTTCTCAAGACTGGTTTATATCTGGAAAAATAAGGAGATTCCTGCAAGAACTAAGACAAAATGATACAATGTTATTGTGATACCCACATTGTTATATGCTTCTGAAACTTGAAAATTTCTAGAAACAGATAACTTAATTAATTCTATCAGAGATACTTGTGAAGAATAATTGGTGTCCACTGGTGGGATAAAGAAACCAATGCTGATGCGTTACATAAGAGGTGGTCATCGGACTGTAGAGACAATGATTCAAGAAAGAAGGCTGAAGTGGTTTGGACATGTTGTATGGATGTCAAAAACCTGTATTCCTAGAGTTCCCTTGTTTGGATACCACCTGGTGGAACCATGAAAGAGGAGAACAACAGATGACATCTGTCACTGCCATGGAAACAGACTATAGTGGAGCAAGATGTGTGGCGTTAGACAGATAGAGGTGGAAAGACTGGGGTTTGCCTCGTGTGGCACAAGGCACAAGAGCACTGAATAAAATAAAAAATCCCCATCCACTGCTGTAAAGTTCTCATCCACTACTGTATCCTTCTCTCTGATATTGCCTAATCCCCATATAAAAAAATGCACGTTCTAAAATTATCTTCCTTGTCCATATGTCTGACCATTTCACCCCTCTCTTTGGATCCCAGCACCACTATATCAAGTGCAACATTCTTGCCGTTGCCTTCAGGGCTCTGCATAACTCTGCTCTACTATTAATCTGCTGCTGACTTTTTTTTTTTTATTATCCCTCATCTCCACTGTCATCTTCAACCACTCTGCTGAACCACTCTTGCCAGCTTCAGCACTTTGTGCATTTTTCTTATTATATAGACCTTCCTTTTAAAGCTCACTCACAAAGAGGCATCCATCACATCCAAGTCCCTCCTGAAAACCCACTTCTATCATGACACCTACAAGAAACTAAGTGGATGATGGTGGTGGGCTTGTGGGGTACTTGAGAATAGGCAGCCTATAGTCTTTATACTTAAAAAAATGACTAGCAAGGTGTTGTCGATCACTATTTTACTTGTGTTTTGCATTACTTCTGTCTTCTGTCTCATCTTTTTAGATAAAAGCTCCTCAAGGATCACACCACCTTTTGTGCTCCTAGACAGGTTAGCATACATAGTAGTTGCTATGGGAAACAAAAAATACCACAACATCAAATGAAACACCGTCCTCCTGGTTGAAGAGGATAAGATGTTGATGGGTCTGAAGGGATTCCCATCTTACCATTCACACCCAGGTATCTCACAGGACAGTATGGAGTCCTGCCATACCAATAATCTACTTAGCCAGCCCTGATGTGATGGCATTTTCTGTTAAGTATGTTTCTGATTTGAGCATGTACAGTGTTCTGAAATTACTGAAATATTTTACTCATATGAATGTGGTAAAAAATATTTTTAAACACTAGTATATATATTCTCTATCCACAAATAACTAGACCAGAGAGGAATGAGTAAGCTCCTCCTTGCTCCTTTTACAATAAGGCCAAGATATTCAAGTAAGTAGAACCACCTAATAATCTAAAGTGAAATGCAATTAATTAACACTAAATTAATAGAGCCAAATCACCATCAGAAGGAGTTGGGAGTGGTAGGAAAACAAAACATTGCTGCTCCCAGCTCATTTAGTTTGGCCAGTTTGAAGTGAGCATGCCACACCACATTTTGCATTTCTGGTGCAGTGGAATAAGGTCAGCTGGGCAAAGGGCTCTCGGGAAAGCATGCTGGTGCAAGATTGCTTAGAGTGTCCTGTTCAGAAATTCACCTCATTGTTCCTGTAAAAGGATGGCCACCCTTCAGCCACTGCTGCTGGAAAAGCATATGTGCAAAGGATGCATAGGCATAACCATAACTGCTTCACACCCAGTGTCAGATCACTGTGGGGCTGTGAGATCCTGGTAGGTATGTAAACCATTTCCCCTAAACTACTGCTCAAGAAATGAAGAGGCTCCCTGCTCCCCATTCCTGCGTAGCACATCTGTGCATAACAGGATAGCATTTTGCCCATACTCTCACACGTGTTGCTGCTCACTTGCTTAAATGTCCATAAAACTACAAGTAAAGAGAAAAATCTTCAATTATATACACCAGGTGCACAAGCAATCTTGTGAATGAATGCATCCTGTATGCTGAACCATCAGCATCTCTCTAATAATCATATTTTCATCTGTTCATGCAGCTTATCCCTGGAGCTTGCTGGCAGTGCACTTGACTGCAGTGGGACAGACTCACAAATTCAAAGCTAGACTTTAACAGAAGGAAACTGTTTCACTCCTGTCTTCAAAGCATTTACATAAATACAGAAACAATGACACCAAAGCAGCGCATACAAAAAATCATCTGTGGCAGATCATCAGCCAGCCAGTATTCCAGCCAGTGCATTGACATGAGATATGGAGGCAGCTCTAAGACCACTAAGGAGTATGGATGAGATTTTGCACTGCATCTTTCGAGGCCTTGAGCCAACTTTTCTCTCCCTTTTCTGGGCTTCCCATTAGCGGCTTAAACTCTGGGGGACTTTCCTGTGACCCCCAATATACCCTTCCTCTCCCCAGCTCCATCCTTTATGCCAGGAATTGTGAGGTTCCTGTATTGTGCAGCTTGCTGCCCTCCACACAGTGCCTATGCTGGGAGAATTCTTTCTTAGCCAGAGAAGGGCTTTTAGAGACTGGAGCATTATATACATCAGAGAAAGAATCCCTCCCAAGCTGAAGTTCAGCCTATCTGTGGTCCAGGGAGAGAAATTTGCACCTGTAAAATTTGTACCTCAAGTTTTGTACTTGCAAAATGAACTGTAAGATCAAATCTGGGTACCTGCCCTTCTAACAACCTGATCTGCACCCTCAAATAGGAAGTTAGAGAGAAACGTACTGAGATATACATCCAGCGTCAATTCAGCTACAGGTGCAGAAGGAATGCTGCCCTTTCAAACATTTACCCCTAAATGAGAATTGGTTCCAGCAAATTCCCAAACCACAGCCTTACAAGGATTGTGTACTTTAAAGGTCCAGTTCAGCTCATTTCAGAAAAATAAGGCTGTACTCAGCCAGACACATCTTTCCCCCTATCTTCTATGTAGATTTTATTGTTTTACTGGGACATGCTACCTAATTGGGTACTCCACATATGCCTAATCTGTCTCTTTCCCTATCAGAAAAATATTGTGTGTTTAGACCTAGCTGTTGCCCTGTGTTGGAGAGTTATCAGTCATATTCTTCTGGACATTCCTAAAAGGCATTCTAAAGGCAAGCTAAAAGGCGTTTTAGAACAATTTCCAGAAATAATAAATATTAGTTGCGAGTCTGATACCAGCAACATGTACCTTTCCCTCTTCCTTAGTATGTCTGACAAATAAAGTCATTATTACAGACTGACAATGTGGCTTTTTCTGCAAATCAGTGGTGATAGTCAGAGTATTTCATTTTTAAATTATGATGTTAAATGGCGTTAATTGCTGACACTCTCTTGATTCACAGAGCATTTTTATCACATTTATTAAAAAAGGCCAAAGTTTATTTTACAATCTGCAATAAAGCAGAACACAAAAAAACAGGAATTGGCTCACTGCTCCTAACCCATTAGTTTTATACACAGACTGCATATTATTCCTGCTCTATAAGTGATGTGAAAAGCAAAATTGAAGTCCTATACAAAATTTGATCATCTTACTTAATAACAACAGATGCTCAGAGTGGTGGCATTTTGAAAAGAGCTCTGGTTATTAAATGGCAGGACATTTGGCATGCTCTAGCATTATACCATTTTGAAAGCCATAGAGTCACATAAATGGCCAATGAGAGCTAGAAAAATTTGACTCTGTCTGCATAACAAAAATTCACTTCATTTAGAAGATGTTAAATGGCAGGATTGCATTTCAAAAGAAAAGTCTGTAAAACTTAGCAGAGTCAACTGCATCTTTTTATCTAGAAGATGCTATAAACAAAATTTGGAGGACAGGGTAGGCTTGGGAAAAGGAGAAATGGTTCAACAGCATGGCTGAGCAGCCTTAACAGAGAATCCTAATGGCTTCAGCTGCTGTGTGTCAAAACCTGGTGTCATTTGGAAAAGGTTTTGGCACAAAATTTTCTTCTTTATTTTAAAATGGAGATATCCACAATATGTAGTCAAATTAAAGTAAATGCACTATGTCTTGACAACACATATGTATCATTGCAATTGTGTTTCTTGTTCTTTAGACACAATAGATATTAGATAGATGCTTATCTTCCTCACAATATTAACTGTAGAATCATTATTGCCCATCATGTAAATGTACCCATAGAGCATGTAGTGGATGTATCTTCACACCATTTTTATTTGGTTAGAAATGTGCATATTATACAAAGTTCTGAGAAAAAGTGATGCGTGTACACAGAAGCTTAATGACAGGTGGTAATAATTCAGATTTTTTTTTAATTTGAGCCAAAGGGCCACGTTGTGATAATTGGGCCTACAAAATTTACCCTAATTGTATGCTCACCTATGAAAAGTATGTGAAAGTTCATAAAATGTCACTACAACCTATTGTAATAAATGTTGATAGGAAAAGATGCAAAAGTGAGATAGAGAGATTGAATTAGTCCAAATATAATTCAAGGACTGCGTTAAGATCGAGAACAGTGTGAAATCAGAATTCAATGAACCAAAATTGGTATGTCAGAAATTAGGTCTAATAGTGGACAAAATAATGAGGGGATGGACTATTCCACCCAGCACTTTCTTTCTGGGTTTGGGAAGGGACAAATAGATTGAGGCTACTGAAATGCTGGCTGACTGAAAAAAAGGGAAAGGGTGAGCTTTACCATCATGGCTGCCACTTCTATCACCTACTGAGGTTCTGAACCTTCCTCATCCCAATCCTGAAAAATGTCCAGGCCAGAGAGAAGGACCCAAATGACATTGCAACCTTCACTGGTTCCAGCTAAATCCCGTACATCACCTGGGATGTGAAACTTTGTCTCTTCCCTCACAACACTGTCCTTTTCCTTCTCTACCTTATTTCTTTTCTTTCCCGATCTCTCTTCTTTTTCCTTCAGTCTAATAAGAGTCTAGCTTAGCTGGCTAAGACAGCATATTTTGCAACACTGCTTAAGCATGTGACCAGAGAGGCAAATAAAAGCAATGTCTGAAACAGCCTGATGTTGGTACAAGTTTGCCAGGTCTCAAAGTAGCTAATAAGACTGTGTGGCTTGCTTGTGTTTTTCCAATAGTGAGGTTCAAAGTAAGAGTCAACATCAGAGACAGAAGCTTCATGTTCCATCATTGCTGTTTTTTCTCTCCCCTTTTGTGTGTACATATTGTTTTATCTTCTAGAAAATGGAATCCGATTTTCTTAACAACAGCAACAGCCACAGCCCATCTCAACTAACTTCTCTTTTCCCAAAAGGACAGTCATTACCATCTAAGAGACTGTCAAACAAGGGTTTTTCTTTCTAAAAACCTCTCTCCAGCTAAAAGGAAAGGGAACAAGGGATATTGTTAAAATGAAAGCTTTACTTAGCATTAAACATTTCAAATGCTTTACCTGTTTTTTTCCTTTTTTTCTGTATCTTTAATTAAAAGGATTTTTAATGGTGTGTTTGCCATGGTACTAAACAGGCTGAGGTCTCTGTATATCAAACTCGGAACCTTGTTTAATGCTGTTGAATGTTGTACAGTTTCAGTGTCATGACCTTTGAGTCTTTGGACCCATATGCTCCATCTAAATTAATACAACAGTAATTTATACTGTACACTCATCAAGGCAAGAATTATCATGAGTTTTTTGTCTAGCATATTTTACCTATACTGAAGCAGCCTGAATAACTACAAATTGTCCAAAAAAAATCCCTTAAAATGCAAATAAGCACCTACAATATCCATATTGGACGTTTTGCTAGTATATAGGTGAAAATAGCCTGTTAGTTTCAATAATGAAGGGTGTACTGTTTGTTTTATGATCATCTGCCTTCAGTGTGACAGACTGTCACCTGCATGGGGGGTAACTTTCAGCACTATATTAGTCCATATGGCACAAGCTAAATTGTATCTAAGCTATGGGCTAATTATGGATGAGTTAATAAAACCAAGCAATGTCATTCTGTCCATTTCTTCTGGTCCTTTGCCGACCCCCCAGGTAAGTTATTGCCTGTGTTGCTCTCTTAAACTATTTTCACTTTTGTTCCTGACAGTTGCTGTGGAGTTTTATGCTTAAAACACTTTAATCCCTTTCGCTCACTCTCTCCAATTTAAGACCAGACCAAAACAATCAGAGGTTATTCTTTACACTTTTTCCAAGTAATAACTTCCCCCTGGTAAGTACTGTAACTCACCAAATCTTAAGTGAACCATGTAGAAGTTTCTTACAAACTTGTCTGGAAAATAGTGATATACCACATAGGCTTTACTATATCCAAGAATCTGCAAACGTGCTAACTTGCTTAACCATAGGGACCAAATTGACACAGAGACTTGCCATTTGATGAGCATCCCCAGTGGTGGAAACTCCAGAAGGACAGAAGAAGACAAGAGATTGCAGTGACTTCAGTGGGCCTATTTATATGCTTAAAGTTAAGCACAAACTTAAATGCTTTGCCAGACTAGGACCCACCCCATATTCCGTCCTCCCCTTTAAAAAGAAGGCTCTTAAAAAGTCAACCTCTTTCACTCAGGTTACAAACATTAATGTCACTCTGTGACTGCTCACTGTATGGCACCTATTCGTGCCTTTAGATTGTCAGCTCCTTGACTATATTCTTTGTTTAGCATAACTTGTAAGTAAGCCATGTACTTACAAAGTACTATATACAAAATAACCAGCCAAGTGCAATACTGTTAGTAGAGAATATCAAATGTCAATCCACCAGAAAGAGGGAGAGCTACTGAGTTGTAAGGAAATCTTGTCTGTATTTGATCAGGAAAAATAACTTAAATAAACTGAATTGCAGAAAGGGAATGGTAAGAGCAGGGCATGGTAAGAGCAGGGCAGCTGAGAAAAAACAGAAAATTCTCCAAAGTTGTTTTGTTCTCCCCCAAATCCATTGCTGCTGCTGCCAAAAAAACAGAAAAGCTAAGGACGTCCTATGGCCTGTGTTACACAGGAGGTCAGACTACATGATCACCGTGGTCCCGTCTAGCCTTATCTATGAATCCTGCTCTGCTGTTCTTGGTATATGGGACTGAAAGGGTGCCCATAAGGATAGAAAAGGGAAGTGAGACTAAAGGTGCTTGCATAGCAGAGGTTTACATAAAAGTTTGAATAAAATAGTTAAATTCCACAACAGCATCAAAATAACTGAGTACTTTAATCAGAGCTGGCATTAAAGATGTCCCATTGCTGGCAGAGTACAGACTTCTGGTGGCAGAAGCCAAAAGCCAGGGCACAGCCCAAACCACTACCACACCTGCCCTGCCATCCTGCTCTGCACCAAAAGTCCTAAAATGGGTGGGATAAGTTTGGAGCATCTCTCTGCCAAGTACTCCTTCCAGGCAGTCTCCACTGTTAAGATCCATCTGGAGCCTTGGCAGGAATTTGGAGACTTTTAATATTCACAGAGTTCAAAGAAACACGCATTCCCAGTTCAGGTGACTTATAGATTAAGTGAAACAACTAAAAAGGCAGAACAAATATGAAATCTCCTTAAAAAGGAAGCAGAGTTTCTCCCTCACTCTTTTTTAGATCCTCATGTGGGAACCCCAAAGCCCTGCCTCCTTGCACGTAGGCAGGCCTCTTATATTTAAAGTGTAATACACAGCAAATGGAGTCATAGCTGCATACATCACTCCCTCCTCCAGTGGAACCCCCTAAGAAGTCAGCAGTAGTAGTTCTGCCTACCTCTGGCACAGCAATCTCCAGGGGAGTAAGAATGTTCTAACTATACCGCTGTACCCTCAATGGTGAATCTGGCCTTTGGTCTTTGTGTTCCTCAGCATAATCTATGCCTCTGACAGTGACAAAGAGCCAAATCGTGAGAGATGTTGAATACCTGATATGTATGTGTCTGCTAGCTCCACTGAATTCAATGGGGGCTTCAGACACTCAGCACTGTCAGGATTTGGCCAAAACTGCCTCTATGAGCAAGCTTAATAATTCAACCTATTCCTTAGGAGATTATGTCACCAGACTAACAATATTTAATAAAAAATGTCCAAATGCAGAAAATTAGCAAGTTTAGAGTCTTACAAGCTCAACATCCTTCTAATCCAAACATTATCTTTGTAAAATACTGTCAGGCAATTCCAAAAGGAAATACCATGAGGCTGCTTTACTTTGGAGCTATTACTTCCACATTACAAACTCATATCAGTTTCAATACAAGTGTTTAAGAAATAAGTTGAGTTCTTGTCTTTATTTCATGTAAGGAATGATGCCACGTTTCACCCAAAACCTTGTCAAATATGAAATTGTTGAGGTAACTGCTTTTAAACTCATCTGATGTTACAAAATGTTTCATCTGGAACCTGAGTTGTTTTTCCACTTCCAAATTTTACTGTCTACTTGGTTTTTCCTCATTTCCTATTCTCATCATCTTCCCTCAGTTTGTAATTACTTTGTAAATCTATGTGTAACGACAGTTTTGCAAAGCTCTCTATTCCCAATCTGTGATTCACCACTGGAAATATACTAGTACACTAAGGGTAAAATTCACCTGTGTACAAAGCCAGTGGGTTACACCAGTACACAGCCTAAGTACCACCAGAAAGCAAAATTCTACCACCTTTATTCACAATGATTAGTACCTTACTCTATGAGTAGTTCCGCTTGTTTCTATGAAGCTACTCACAGATTAAGATACTACTCAATTTGAGAAAGGCTGGAAGCATCCAGCCCTAATTCAGCTTTCTAAAGCAGCCAATGCATTAATTCTTTCCTTATTTCTCATTCCCTGTTTACCAGCATCAGAAAAGCAACATGAAAATGCAAATATATCTAAGTAATGGTATAGGAATACTCTATGGCTTTGCCTTCCTTGGTTTGCAAAAGTAAGGACCTAAATTCCCTTGGAATGTCTTCAGAAAAGACTATTAAGATCCAAAATGAGGCAACAGCTATTCCATCTTTTAGGGTGATCCTGAACTCTGCTTAGTAGAATATTTCCAGAACAATTCTCTTGCAAAGACTTGTAAACTCTACAAATGGCATGTGGAAAACAGGTTAGAAGATGGACACTGACCAGTGAGACCCTAAATAACCCATGCTGTCAGTCTCAATGCAGCAGACCTACACATACAAAACAAAGACATTTCCAGAGGGCAAACACAGAACACCTGAAGAACAACAGTATCCAGGGCCAAAACCGGCAAGGTGCTGAGCATCTCCTGCAAGGTGTCAACTGCCATCAACTCCTCAGGACCTTGCAAAAAACACTCGCCATCTTGTAGGCTTAGGATCTCAGAGAGAATTTTCAGGAAGTTCCTCCCAGATAGCTGTAGAATAAAATATATTCCTATACCTTCTTTTATTGTAGCAAAATCTTGGTGAATGACCAATTAGGCACCTTGACTAGGTTAGTTTTCTAATGCAAAAATAGTATAGTACATTTTCCCTCAAAGTCTTTATTCTTATAAATTACTGCTTGGGTCACTTTCTTCTTGCTAGGTTTCAGAGTAGCAGCCATGTTAGTCTGTATCTGCAAAAAGAAAAGGAATACTTGTGGCACCTTAGAGACTAACAAATTTATTTGAGCATAAGCTTTCGTGAGCTACAGCTCATTTCATCGGATGCAACATAACTTCTTGCTAGTTATTCCTCTTCTGTATCACCTTCTGTTTGAAGAGATCTAAAGATTAGACCATTTAAAGGCACACTGTGTTAACTACACAAATTATTGATTGAGTGGTTTTAGACCATTTTCTTACCGTCTCCTGTAGTGAGTTGAGAATGGAGTACAACTGATAATGTGTGCCCTTTTCTCAAGTTCAAACACAAAAATGCTTTAGTTACAGTTTTATGTAATGTTTCTATCATTCTTTTATTATCCCAGAACCGCCCATGCTCAGTAGCAAAAGGATTTTAGAAGCAACTCATACAATCACTCAATCTGAGCCGCTAATTCTTAGAGCTTTCCTTTTGTTTACTTCATAGTTATAAATATGGACATTATTAAAATGCTTCCTATATATTCGCCACATTTGTTTTCACCATAAACTTGAGATTGGCCTGAGTTGCAAAATTGGGATGTAGGGAGGGGGATAGAAACCCTCCCAACCTTAAGGCTGTCTAGACAGGGCTCATCTCACACAACTTACACAGTGAAGGAATGCTCCTCTAAGAGAATGAAAACTTGCCCCCCATTTACACTACAGCTCATTTATACTACTTTGGCAGTATAGTGGGTGGAAATTGCTCAGTTTTAACACCTGTTGTTAAAATCAGAATTTCTCTGTCAACATATTGATGCTAATAGGGTTAGTGTATTTTTCCAACTGTAAAAGGGGATACATTTCTGCTTCACAACCACTGGACTCCATCCACTTCCAGACTACTAATGACAATGTTCCTATGTGCTTCCCTCTCTGCAGTGGCCACATTCAGCCTTACATGGCTGGCCAACCTTTCTGTCTTCTTCCGCCCTCTTTTTGGCAATTGGGTTTATGCGAATGGCTTTAGGAAAAACATCAGACTCAGTGAATCTCTACACACTCGGTGCCAAGGGAGATTTCTTCCTTGGCTGATTAACATCAGTCAGCCAGAGAAGAAATATTAAAGGGACAAAAGTCTTCAGCCCTCTCCCTGGAAACAAAGGTGAGCCATGTACAAGAGAGATGGCTCATCAGGTCAGAGAGTTCTTCCATAAGTCTCATGATTACAGAGAAGGGAGGGGGATCAAGTCCATTTTCAGTCAGAGGGGCTCTCCAATTGCAAACAAGAGCTTAGCTGCAGGCTCCCACCTCTTTAATTATCAGATGCACAATGCACCAGACTGCTTCTCACCAGCAACTGGAGCTGGAAGATGTCAAGGGGAAATTTGATCTCTTGTTCTTTGATCTTAGCCTTTTCACTCCTAGCTGCAGTAATGATGAGTTAAAAAGGCTTTTTTCTTTTGGCTAAAAGAATGTATATTTTTCAGCCAGTTGTTTCCATTTACTACTTTGCCTATATCTGCCACATAATAGTATCTGGTATACATTGAAGTCTTATATTTAGCATATCTGATAGAAAATCAGCTCAAGGAGGTTTCTTCCAGGAAGTTACTTTTGACCCCTCTGGTAGGGATTTCAAGCCCTTGGACTATGAGCCCTTCTCAAGAGGCATAGGCTGGATTTTTGCAATGAATTGAAACTGAATAAAAGCTTTTAGTGGAATCTCTTTGTCCGTCCTGAAACACATGTCCTGAGTACCT
Organism: Eretmochelys imbricata; assembly: GCF_965152235.1. Lineage (NCBI taxonomy): Eukaryota > Metazoa > Chordata > Testudines > Cheloniidae > Eretmochelys > Eretmochelys imbricata. Next base: position 101,323,200 of record NC_135578.1, read on the forward strand.
GGGACCTCCAAGTCACATGAAAAGGAAAAGGGGTAACTGATCATGCTTTACCTTATCTCAAATTGTCTCCTTTTGAGGCAGAGAACAGGAAGGGGTTACACCTGTCTTTTTTTCCTGTATTGCTATAAAGACACCTTAAGTAAGTGAAGTCATATATAATGTAGGATAACCTTGGATAAAGTGGAGTCAGATGTAATGCAGACTGTATACAGCATTATGTTTCCCAGCAGTACTGGGAATCCATATATTTACATAAACGAAAGGTTTTCTTTTGGAGTGGAAAATTCAATCATTTGATATTCAGCAGCTGGTTACTGTAAAATCATTCTTCTTCTATCTCACATTAATTTGCTGTAAGATGATACACTTGAGCTTTTTAGACACTTAAAGTTGAATTTATAAAGATTGCTCAACTTGGAAAGGTCACTTGCTCCTGTACATATGAACATAACCGTAGTAATCTGTAAAGAGCAGATATTGTTCTCATTGTTTGTAAAGAGTTTAGGAATGTAAACAGCAGTATCTTGGCACTTTCTTTGAGACGTATCAAATTCACAAGCAATGTGTGTGAAGTTTACAAATATGATACACTTGCATTGGTTTTGGCAACTCTAGTCATAATCTAACTAAATCAAAACATTGCAAAGATCACACTCAACATTTCTAAGATCTAATTTAATTAAAAGCCATCATACTGAAGGAATTTTTTCAAAGGTTTTTCTTCTTCCTTTGCATACCGACATAAATGTTTACCAGAACAAAACTCAGCATTGATTTTGCTTTATCCTTTTTGTTAGCCTGAAGCCCCTCAAGGGATGAATAGATGAGGTTAAGAAAATTCTGCACAATAGCTCTTATACTGATGATGAGAAAGATAAATACAGCATCTTTGGGTGAACTGCCTTATCAAGCTGCTTATCCCTATTTAATTTAGTGTAGAGTGCTCCCACTTTAAGTAAATACTTCACTAGTGCATCTTTAAAAAGCTCCTTTGTAAAGTTTGAATCAAACATCAATTATGAAAAAAATATAAAAAGAAAAGGAGTACTTGTGGCACCTTAGAGACTAACCAATTTATTTGAGCATAAGCTTTCGTGAGCTACAGCTCACTTCATCAGATGCATACTGTGGAAAGTGTAGAAGATCTTTTTATATACACACAAAGCATGAAAAAATACCCCCTCCCACATTGGGTCATCCTATGTCAGTTTACAGCCCAGGGAGGAGACGAGTGGCCTGAAGGTGTCTACTACGAAAGGAAAAGTGCTGGTGGTGTGGAAGAGGTGAACCTCTCCATGACCCTTGGGCGTATGCAGCAACAGCAGATCAAGGAGCTGTGCACTAGGTACGCGCCAATGTTCTCAGCCACCCCAGGACTGACTGAACGGGCATACCACTCCATTGACACAGGTAATGCTCACCCAATTCAAGTCCAACCTTACCGGGTGTCTCCTCAAGCTAAAACTGCTATAGAACGGGAGATCCAGGATATGTTACAGATGGATGTAATCCGCCCCTCTGGAAGTGCATGGGCATCTCCAAACCCCTCCAACGCATTATTAAGGATCTACAACTTATCCTGAAGGATGACCCAACACCCTCACAAATCTTGGGAGACAGGCCAGTCCTTGCCTACAGACAGCCCCCCAACCTGAAGCAAATACTCACCAGCAACCACATACCACACAACAGAACCACTAACCCAGGAACCTATCCTTGCAACAAAGCCCGTTGCCAACTGTGCCCACATATCTATTCAGGGGACACCATCACAGGGCCTAATAACATCAGCCACACTATCAGAGGCTCGTTCACCTGCACATCCACCAATGTGATATATGCCATCATGTGCCAGCAATGCCCCTCTGCCATGTACATTGGTCAAACTGGACAGTCTCCACGTAAAAGAATAAATGGACACAAATCAGATGTCAAGAATTATAACATTCATAAACCAGTCGGAGAACACTTCAATCTCTCTGGTCACGCGATTACAGACATGAAAGTTGTGATATTACAACAAAAAAACTTCAAATCCAGACTCCAGCGAGAAACTGTTGAATTGGAATTCATTTGCAAATTTGATACAATTAACTTAGGCTTGAATAGAGACGGGGAGTGGCTAAGTCATTATGCAAGGTAACCTATTTCCCCTTGTTTTTTCCTACCGCCCCCACCCCCTCAGACGTTCTTGTTAAACCCTAGATTTGTGCTGGAAATGGCCCACCTTGATTATCATACACATTGTAAGGAGAGTGGTCACTTTAGATAAGCTATTACCAGCAGGAGAGTGGGGTGGGAGGAGGTATTTTTTCATGCTTTGTGTGTATATAAAAAGATCTTCTACACTTTCCACAGTATGCATCCGATGAAGTGAGCTGTAGCTCACGAAAGCTTATGCTCAAATAAATTGGTTAGTCTCTAAGGTGCCACAAGTGCTCCTTTTCTTTTTGCGAATACAGACTAACATGGCTGTTACTCTGAAACCTGAAAAAAATATAAAACTTAATACTGTACTTCCTTTAATTTATGGCCACTTGTTCTGACAAGGTCATCTGGCATGAGTTATTATCCTGTCTGATGTACTTGAGATGAACAAGGACATTGAAAATATGGTCATAACAAAAATTAAAAAATACTGTACATTTGTTTGGTACTGTATCTTTGGTTTTAAATCACACTTTTCCCACTGTGTTCTGTAAAATGTAAAACCTTCATGAGCCCACAGTGATGCTCCCATTTACCATTGTAAAGTGCCTTTTTTTTTTTGCTCTTTTCTAAATATTAACAACACAACAGGCCAGATCCTTAGCTGCATAGCACTAATGAAGTTACACCAATTTACATCATTTGAGATCTGGCCCAGTAGATTTGCAATGCTGATTTCATGTTAACTATTGAAAACTTCCTACAACACTGGAATTTGCTCCCAACAGAGATCTGGCTGAGCCTGAATCTAGCTGTCACCTTTTCAAGATGTTAAAAAAACAATTTTCTGAGGACAAATCCTGTTCCTGTATCCCATGCATGTTGTCTGACAGTAGCATTGAGTGGGAAGTGCAAGATTCTGCTGCATACATCGTAACTTTTCTTCTTCAAGATGCAGCCTGGCCCTCTTCTGACTCATTCCTCTCTTTCATCTCTGTTCTGCTATTCTTTCACTGTTTGAACTTTCCAACAGTATGGATTGGTGGAGTAGAATGGAAAATCCTGATTTGCTAATTTTCCTTCTGAGATTGACATCTATGTCCCTTCTGGTCTGTTGTTAATGTTCCCAGGACTATATTTTTAGGGCTTCTTAAGATAATGTATTGCCTTAAAAAACCAAACAAAAACAGAAAACAACCAAACATAACCCCCAAGACACAATTTTAGGATCTGCTTCAAAGCCCAGTGAAATCAATTCAATTAACTTCAATGGGCTTTGGAACAAACCCTTCATTGCTTTAGAAATACATAGTTACTAGTTATAAAATACTGAGTTTCTACAGTGCTTTGGAAGGACTATTCCTATCATAGAATCATAGAAGATTAGGGTTGGAAGAGACCTCAGGAGGTCATCTAGTCCAACCCCCTGCTCAAAATAGGACCAACACCAACTAAGTCATCCCAGCCAGGGCTTTGTCAAGCCAGGCCTTAAAAACCTCGAAAGATCGAGATTCCACCACCTCCCTAGGTAATTCCATGCTTCACCACCCTCCCAGTGAAATAGTGTTTCCTAATATCCAATCTAGACCTCCCCCACTGCAACTTGAGACCATTGCTCCTTGTTCTGTCATCTGCCACCACTGAGAACAGCCGAGCTCCATCCTCTTTGGAACCCCCCTTCAGGTAGTTGAAGGCTGCTATCAAACCCCCCCTCACTCTTCTCTTCTGCAGATTAAACAAGCCCAGCTCCCTCAGTCTCTCCTCGTAAGTCATGTGCCCCAGCCCCTGATCATTTTCGTTGCCCTCTGCTGGCCTCTCTCCAATTTGTCCATATCCTTTCCGTAGCGGGGGCCCCAAAACTGGACACAGTACTCCAAATGTGGCCTCCCCAGTGCTGAATAGAGGGGAATAATCACTTCCCTCAATCTGCTGGCAATGCTCCTACTAATGCAACCCAATATGCCGTTAGCCTTCTTTGCAACAAGGGCATGCTGCTGACTCATATCCACTATAATCCCCAGATCCTTTTCTGCAGAACTGCTGCTTAGCCTGTAGCAGTGCATTTAATTCTAGTGTCTAGTGGGATTTCAGTGACTGGGTCTCCTGATCCAGGCTTCTATCAACTTACTTGAAATGTCAGAGGCCTGGGTGTAGAGAAAGGCTGACAGTCAAGACTGGTGGAGATCAGTATGAGAATGGAAGTTGATTAGCAAGAAATTTCCTGGTTTGGTACATAAATCATTTTTATCATGTAAGCTTCCTGATTTTATTTTCTTTGTACATGTGTTTGCTTGCACACTTGAGTGTTTGCCTTGTATGTGAAAGTGTATTTTCGTGTGTGTGTGTGTCTCAGAGAGACTAAAAAATTGTGATCTAATTGGTGCAAACTTATTGTCAAGAAACAAATGCCTTCTACTGTGTAAACAAGCACTGCATGCTAATTTCAAAGAAATTATTCCTACTTTCTAATCAGTTGGGATGTACAGTTGTTAATGTGGTGAGGTGTGTTTGAGTATTTGAGAGAGTATTTGAATAATGAAGGCAAAACAGCTCTCGCTCTCTCTGTGTATATAAATAAAAATACCTAAAGTTGTCATGTATTTCCAATTCACTGTACATAGCTATATAACCATAGCCCTTGTATTAGTGGTAATGCAGCTCCCTGACCACAGCTGGGAACTGGCTTGAAGGGCACCCATCATGGCATAGCCTCAACCTAGAAACCTGACTACCAGCTACCAGGGACCAATATTAGTTGGGCTTTAGGGGTGTCATGCTGGACTATGTTCTGATCCATCTTGGGGAACCCTATTGCACTTGTGGACTGAACTAACTGATTAGTACAGAGTTGTTATAATGGACCCACTGTTAGTCAAGATGAGGGGATGAGTCCTGCTGAAATCTGGAACAAGACATTCTGGGCTACTTTGGAATTCACTTTTTATTCAAGTGGGGTACTGATATTGCACTTCCTTGTCTGATTTATGGTCATCAAAAGAGCCATCAAGCAGGTAAAAGCCACATTTCTTGCCCCAGGGCCCTCATATTAACATGAGGTCAGTTGAGTCACTTTGCAGGTCACTGTCCTGCTGTGACATTTGTTTTCCATTTGGGTTATTTAAATAGTTAATTTGTTTTGTATTTTCTCTCATTTATTTAAGTATTTTCACCAAACCCAGAACACTTCCTTTCTTAGGAAACTCTTTTTATTTGTTAACAACAAAAAAGGCATGCTGACCTTTATTTTCATGTGGCAATTTGGTCCAATTTTCATGAGCAGAGAACACTCACTCCAAATTCTACCTCTATAAAAAAAGTTAAGGGATGGATTCAATAAACATTCTGTCTCACTGTCCTGCTCCATGGAAGATTGTGGAAAGCTGCAGAAGCCCAATGTATTTTTCTTCCCCTGATTTAGGTCTTCAGAAATCATGTGTATGGAGACTAAGTGGAAGACGTGTCAAATAACAATGGGAATAAAAACCTCACTGATGTACCAAAGGTTCCGACCTTTCTGCAAGATGCATATCACAATTTTTTATATCCTAAGTAGGCGTGTATTTTAAGGTTTTTTTAAATAATTCTATTATAGGTCTGCTCACACAACATGCAATTGATAAATATTAATGTCAAGTAATTGACTGCTTTAAGATGACCTTCGTTCTTGAGTGGGGCCAGTCTGAGGACTATGCATCACTTAAGTTACACATAAGCCCTCAAAAGTAAATCAAAGTAAAACATTATGGACATAAAATGGCTGTATGCACCACAGCATGTCTCCCATGGCAAATAAGCTATATACTAGGTCAAATTAAGCTCTCACCTGTGCATGCTACCCATGTAAGAGCAGTATTCTGCCCACTAGATATAACTGACATTTTCATAAATGGGAGTTAAATCCATGGATTAGGATATTGTATGTCCCAACACATATCAAAACTGTGTTCTTATTGGACAAAAATATACCTAAAAATTGAAAAACAGTTTACAGAATAAGAAACATATAATGGCCACTCAGATTTCTCTTTAGATATGAGCTCCTGAATGAAAGAATTTGGGGTGGTGATCCAATGAGACTCAGATACTTCCTGCTGATTGCTACTGACAGTTGAGCAACATCGTTGTTCTGTTCTCACAGTTACATACACATATTTTATGTAATCAGAAGGCAATGGTTCATTTATCAAATTTTATTTCTTTGCAATAAATTGAAGAACAATTACTTTAGACAGTGCCACTTATCAAAGATGTATAAATGTGTTGCATAAATCTAAAATTAACAGAGGAAATTTACTTTTAGCCATTACTTTTAGTCCTTTGCAGTCTTTTAGTATCCTCATTAAGTTGGGGAAGTAGAAGAGTACTGTTTGTCAATAGAAAAGGAAAAGCCTTAGATTTAATAAATAACAATAATACGTGGAAGTATTTTAACCCCTTGTTATCAGCTCACAGAACTAACTTCTATTGTGTGGGCCAAAGGAGTTAGTTGTACAGGTATATAGAGTTTTTTACAAGTGTCTAACTGTCCTGATTAGTGAGAGAACAATGACAACTACTGATTTATCAACCAGTAGTAATATGCTCTTGCATTTCCCTTACCATAGTCAACATATGATGATAAACCACAGCCGTTCTCTTTGTTCCTCTTATCCTCAAGAGAAGTAGACATCATGGACTTTATCCTGACTTTTTTTTTAAACCCACTATTGTATCTATTGTATTATCATATGTAATTTGTTTCCAGCCAAGTGTATTAGCTGCATTCTACTGGGTTCTTGAGGTATACAAAATTACACAGTTGGGAGCCACAATCTAAGTGGTATTTACATCTCTGCCTATTTTCCATGGTTTACAGAGGGAGAAAACATTCTTTTCAATTATTTTTAAGGTCAATGGGCATAATTTTTGCTCATCCTTATTCAAGAGCCTATAAATATCCACTGGATGCAAAGGCAGAACTGGAAACCACATGTTGCCCTGTCCCACATCATTCGAAAAGAAAACCCAGAAAAATTCACAAATGGAACTTTTTCCCCCTGATGCTGGGTATAAAACTGCAATTAGCTATATTGTTTTCACTTCCCATTTGTTACTACTGATCATTGTATAGCTGCCAAACCTTCCATAATCAAATGCCAGACCATCTTCCCACCAATCAAATGCAGGATTCTCTCTCCTAGTTGACAGGATTCTCATTCTCTTAGTTTCACAAATACCACAGAAGAGCTAATAGGAGGATACTGGGAGATGGAAGGCTTAAGAGAGGCCTAGTCAGGCTGGGAAGAAAGCAAGCCAAACCTTGTCTCCCTGTCCACAGGAAGTGTATTGCTGAATCCAAACTACAATGAAAGACAAGGTAACTCACATAAAGGGAAAAAATATTGTGAAGCACAATAATAGGCTTAATCTGATTCAGTTACTGTTTTGCGTGACAAGAGTTATTTTCAGTTTCTTTGAAATACTATGTGGTACTTTATAACAGTGCGGTTACCGTGCAGAGACCCCAGTGGAAAGAATAACTCATTTATGTCTATAAAGCACTTAGCACATTATGGGCAATACTGGAAACTAATAATAATAATAATAATTCATAGTAAACTTAAAGAAACACCACCACACAATCTCTAATTGTATCCTATGGCTACATCCTAATGTCCATAGTAAGGCTAAACTCCTTTTGAAAGAACAAAGCCAATTCCCCCTTGCATTAGGGCTGCTTTGCACCACAAGGTCAGCACAAAACAGCCTTAAAGCTGCTGGCATACCCACTACAAGAAAAAAACAGGTTGGGTGATCCAGAAGTGGTTTTAGACCCACGGCAGTACTTCCTACACCATCCTTTGCAGACAGAGTACAGCGTGCCCCTAAGATATCCCTGTGTGCTAGTGGCACCTAGTTATTGTAACACCCCGTATAAATTAATCTTCAGGCTGCTCTGATTTACACCCAAGGTCAGACCAGTGCTCAGACAGCCCAAAATCAGAGTGGGGATACAAAAGACAATGCTGACACAACCCCCTTTGAACCTGCTGATCAGCAACACATGCTCCTCAGGGAAGCATCAAGGCCTGGGAGTTTTGAATTAATAAAGACTGTGGGATTTGGCCCATAGTGAATAACATTTAGGATGTCAAAGTAAATAGCACTCCAGAAGCTAACAAGCCATTTTTATGCTCACACTTAAGAAAGGATAATTTCTACCAGCAACTTGTTTAATGTAAGGGCATTGAAGTTAGTTATAAAAACCAACTACATTAGGGCTGATCCTCATCTGGTGTAAATCAGCATAATTGGCTTCAAAAGAGCTATGCCCGTGTACACTAGCTAAGGATCTGTCCCATTGTACTTAAACACTCCATCACATCTCAACAGTCTATGCTGCACTTAATGTTTATTCTCTTGTATTTAAAAGAGTAAAATAAAAACCTCTCATCTGCTCCTAGCGATTGCATTTCATTTTTCATTCATTAACAATATCAGCCATGGCCACAGAAAGGTAGTCTAGCTGCTTTGATTCATATTTAAATTGGCTTCCAAAAAACAGTGCTTCATGGAAATTTGGACGCTCCTAGCTTTCACTTGTTTTCTCCTCACGCAGATTGTTTGTCCCTCCTTTCAGCTCAATAGCCTCTTTCAATTTATAACAAACACAAGTATATGAGGTAATATCACAAAACACCTACAAAGATGTAGTGCAATTTTGTATTCACTGGCATGTCAATTACTAACAACCCAGCTACCTACTACTGTGAACGGGAACAACTTTGATTACTGGAAAAATCCTTTGCTCCTGCAGAAAATATTTTTCCTCAGCTGGGTGCATGAACAATGACCAGATCCTGAAATCCTTGCTTGTGAGCAGTCCTTATTTCTGCCACTTGTCTGACTGATTTTAATGGGAGCTACTCTCATGAGTAAAAAGGTAAAGTTTTGGGTCCTTCAGATGTAAAATGTTGGGGGGTTGGTTTGTTTTTGTTTTGTTTTTTGCTTTTGGGAGTTGTTTGTTTTTTCTTTTGTTCTGTTTTTAAAGTAAATCAGATATAAACACAATGGATCCAATTCTGCTCTCAGGGTATGTCTACGCTGCAATTAAACACTCATGGCTGGCCTGTGTCAGCTGACTCAAGCTTGCAGAGCTTAAGGTGCAGGGCTATAAAACTGCAGTATAGATGTCCGGCTGAAGCTGAAGCATGGGACCCTTGCAGAGTCCCAGAGCTCCGTCTCTAGGCCCAAACGTCTACAGTTTTACAGCCCCATATCCAAAGCCCTGCGAGCATAATTCAGCTGGTAAAGGCCAGCCATGGATGTTTAATTACAGTATAGATATATGCTCAATTACCCCAGTGTTAATCAAAAGTTATTCCACAACAGATCAGAACCTCAAAATATCAAACCAGAATAAATTTATAAATTGTTGCTTATTTTTAAAAAGTCTGGATTTTCAAGAAAGTACATGAGATATCTATATAGATTTTACTTAGAGTTTCTTTTTACATATTTTATGTTCAGATTAATTCTTGATTACTATATTGTACCCAAATAATATACAATTGTTCCGAGGTGTCTAATTATATGTTGAATCAGATTCCGATTACTCTGTTACAAATTGAGAATAATTCTGTTGTGGAATTACTCTGCATTTACGCTAGTGTAACTGAGAGCACAACATGGACCACAGTATTTATGCCTGTTATGTTATGGATTTTCAAGAAAATCTAGACTTCTTAAAAATAACTAGCAGCCACTGACAGAGTTCACATAATACTGTGTTTCTGGATGAAAACAAATAACTTCTACTAAGTATTTTATCAGCTACACCATCACTGAATAGTATCTGAGAAAGGAAGCACAGGCACAAACACACACATTCTTGTATGAAAGAGTTTTATGTGCTTGATAGTACCTGCTGCTACACCACTGGAGTTTGCCACAGAATTCAAAGGGAACAGGAAAAGGTTCTAAGAAAAAAACATTTAAGTGGTTCTCTGAAATTTTTAAAAATTGTTATGTATTAATCATTAAAACTTTCCTCCTATGGCTACTTTATTGTGTGGCTAACCAGAACAGTGACAAAAAATCTGCTAACAAAACCCCAATGAAAAATCTCCTGCTGGAATTCCAAAAGGACAAATACTTTTACAACAGATTCTTCTGTTTTCTTCCCTGTTTCAAGGCAGCTCATCACAGGCACAAACCTGATATTTGTGACCACAAATTCTCCTTTTCTAATTCCACCTGTGCTGAAAGGGGTTTTCCCTAATGAAATTGTGGGTCCAAAAGCATGTTTTGAGCCTTTGCTTTTTGCTTTCCCAGAAGGGTCAAGGACACACAGTACTAAGAGCCTTAATTTGTGAATGTCATTGCTTTTGTCACTTTACATACTATTAATATAGATTATTGATTTTAAATAGAATCAATGCATTTGGATGTGCTTCAATTGTCCTAAATATTTACAAGTGATAAATCTTGATGCTGATAAACAAAATTTTTCTGCTGGTTTACTACCTTGTCTTCTCCCCTCTCCCATGACTTTCAGTAGCCTCATGAACTAGAGCCCTATGGTTTCTTCCATAAAATATCTTTGGAGATTTCTCACTTAGATTAACAGTGACAATTATTAGACCTGGCACATATAAACACAAAAAGCAAGAGGCATTAACAGGTCTATTCACTAAGGGTTCTGCACCCTTTACATGAAAAAACCTTAAATAAAAGTAACATGCCTAAATTGTGTAAATGTCAAGGTTTTCTTATTCATTAATTCCCATAACCTTGATGTGCAACTTTCCCAACTCTGTCTATGCTCCATGGGAAGGTGCTGGACAGGAAAAAAAACAGTCATCTGGCACAAAGCTCACAAAGGAGAAAAAGAACAGAAAATGATACAAAAAAAGCACTTATGTGAATTGCACCTACGAAACAGAATTCATTTACGCACTCATTTGCGTTATATCCAGAGGGGATTTACAGCAATGGTGTTCACTGTGCAGTCCCACTTGTCCACAAGAACAACTTTACTACATTCTATTTGTGTGATACAAGTCTACACAGGCTGTACAAACACACAAACAATAGTGGGTAGACAAGTTTATTCTTCTCATTTTAAAACTGTATCAGAGAACTATTTCTCCTAGGAAGAATGTCATCTGGGGTCATTGTGCAGGCCCATGGGGTAGGTGGGGCCTGGGGGTGACTCCTGAGTTGTTGACAGCAAACTTCATTGGAAGCTTATTGGAGTAACAGCCACCCTTAAGAAGTCCCATCACATTATTACGCACATTTGCAAGTCCAAATGCTGCTTTTGTGGTCTACTGGGCCTTAGAAGCAGCTGCCCTCTAGCCAAGGTCCAAGCTGTGAGTGTGACATTTCCTGCATCCAAGAGCCCCATTCAAAGGCCTCTCTGTTCCCTTTATCCTTAACATGATCCAGCTGTGATTGTTAGTTTGTACACTACTCAAGGTGTGGCAGGTCTTCTCTCTCTTTGCAGGAAGTTGGTTAACTCTTTCTTCCTCTTACTGAGGGAGAAGATCTTACATACAGGGAGAATCTCAAAGGCAGATGATCTCATCTCATCTCAGACATACATGTTTTCTTTTGAAAATATGCTTGTCTTGTATTAATACACAGAGAACAGATATCAAAAACACTCAACTCCAAACAGTTCTTTACAGGTAGCATGGGAACAAGATCTGCTGAGTACCCTAAACAGATATAAAATTAAGGAGCTCACTACCTTTCCTGAACTTCAGTTATCCCAAAATAACTGCCTGGGACTCCACCAAGATTTTTATTCTGTGATCAGCATCATTTTGGCATCAAAAAGAAAAACAAAGAAACAAACAAACAAACAAAAGAACACATTGGAGTAGGTTTTTAAGCAAAAATCCCCCAAATGCATCTCTATTGTGATATGAATTTTCTTCCTTCCAACTCACCGTAAGTCAAGCAATTGGCATATGACCTGTCTTTACAGATGGATCAGCAGTGGCACACACATAGTATGCCAGCTGTCTGTATCTGTGACACAGGTGTTCATGCTCAGATTTGCTGTTAAGTAGAAGCCAGACTTCCTAGAGACAGTATCTCTCACAGTATTTCTACAGAAAAGGAGGATATTGTCCAATCTCCCAACAATATTTTTCCTTTTTTATTTTTAAAATAAATAATGCTTTTACGTAAAATTACAAAATCATAAGGAACAAAATGTACATCAAAGAACACATTCCTAACAGTATCTTGACCTGAAAATAAATTAGCATAACTTCACTGTAGTAAATGGACAATATATAACTACATCCACAAATATAAATACATCTAGATACCTGTATATGATAATTTTCACATAACAAAAAATATTCAGGCCCTCACTGTGTGCTAAAAGGCTATTATATTCCAAATGACACAGAAAACAAACCACACATACCCTTTCTAAAAACAAAAGTAAACTTATCACCTGAAAAGAACCTATGCTGCATCATTCCCTTTCCAAGTTAACATAATTTCAACTGCACAGTGATTCCATATTTTAAAACATGTATTTTAAAATATACATCTCTATAAAGTCAAAATCAGGTAAATCAACATGGGGTTTATAGTCAGGTGAATGTTGGAAATGATTTTGACAGTATCCAGCTACTATCCATGATGCAAAGTTGTCCATATTACCGCTTGCCATTTCCTTTCTAGTACTAGGAAGTGGTATTGACAGCCATTTTCTAATGCTTTTTTGAACCTGATGTAAAAGATGTTAATTGATTATAGATTGATTATAATAGAGAATTCTGGGAATATCTGTACCCAAAACTTTCATTAGTGGTATCTATTAGTACACCCAACATTGCCTGGCTTTTGGAAAGTGAGTGATTGTGCCATCTACTCAGGAATGAGAATGGCAAAACCAGTGAAAACCATAACAAGAGTTCAAATTACGTACGAGCTGGGAGAGAGGGAGATGCAGCAAACTGCAGCCAGTTGCAAACTGGCTGCTTTAGGGCTACAGCTGCTTGGTTCTGCCAAATTTAAAGAATCAGGCTCAGAAAAAAAGGTCCTATTAAAAGGAAAACCTACAACAGAGTTAGTTAGTACAGAGCAGGAAGTCACAAAGCACAGGGATCTTGGGGAACACAGGCAGGATGACAGAATGTGCCCACAACAACCTTAATGCAAGGAGGTTGTCAAGGTTTCTTCCCCACTCTGAACGCTAGGGTACAGATGTGGGGACCTGCATGAAAAACCTCCTAAGCTTATCTTTACCAGCTTAGGTCAAAACTTCCCCAAGGTACAAAATATTCCACCCTTTGTCCTTGGATTGGCCGCTACCACCACCAAACAAATACTGGTTACTGGGGAAGAGCTGTTTGGAAACGTCTTTCTCCCCAAAATACTTCCCAAAACCTTGCACCCCACTTCCTGGACAAGGTTTGGTAAAAAGCCTCACCAATTTGCCTAGGTGACTACAGACCCAGACCCTTGGATCTTAAGAACAATGAACAATCCTCCCAACACTTGCACCCCCCTTTTCCTGGGAAATGTTGGATAAAAAGCCTCACCAATTTGCATAGGTGACTACAGACCCAAACCCTTGGATCTGAGAACAATGAAAAAGCATTCAGTTTTCTTACAAGAAGACTTTTAATAGAAATAGAAGTAAATAGAAGTAAAGAAATCACCTCTGTAAAATCAGGATGGTAGATACCTTACAGGGTAATTAGATTCAAAACATAGAGAACCCCTCTAGGCAAAACCTTAAGTTACAAAAAAGATACACAGACAGAAATAGTTATTCTGTTCAGCACAATTCTTTTCTCAGCCATTTAAAGAAATCATAATCTAACGCATACCTAGCTAGATTACTTACTAAAAGTTCTAAGACTCCATTCCTGGTCTATCCCCGGCAGAAACAGCATATAGACAGACTGAGACCCTTTGTTTCTCTCCCTCCTCCCAGCTTTTGAAAGTATCTTGTCTCCTCATTGGTCATTTTGGTCAGGTGTCAGCGAAGTTACCTTTAGCTTCTTAACCCTTTACAGATGAGAGGAGCTTTCCCCTGGCCAGGAGGGATTTCAAAGGGGTTTACCCTTCCCTTTATATTTATGACAGAGGTATTTGTTGGGCTGGCTGGAAGAAAAGGGTCAGTGCCCTTTGAAGGGCTCCCTTATAACAGGTGGGGAGAAGAGGAGTTTACGGGTGGACAAGAAGCAGCTGGGGCCAGGTCAGAAGAAGGTCACTGCACTGCCCATCTGGCTGACCAGAAGAGTAGGGGTATATTTATACCCTCTGCAGACTCAGAAAGGCCCTCTTGTACTGGAATTGGGTTGGCAGCACCCACTCACCCACTCATGAACTTGGCAAAAGGTCTGGGTTCCCTCTTGATTCACTGTGGGCATTACATTAGTTGCCCTTTTCCTTGGGGGTGAACTGGGAAGGAATTTTTCTCCATCACTGCCCGATTGGCTGAGTGGGGGTGTCAGCAGGGAGGCAACGCTCCTCCTTTTATAGCTTCTTTTCAATTTGTACATGGGGAAGGCGATGAGATCCCAGCAGCAGGATAGGTGGGACCCAGTTGGGAACTATGCCGAAATGATTAAGGCAAGGATGATGACCTCCACTGTACAGTTCATTGCTGGGTACTCCCAGGTGTTTAAGTGAATAAAGTTGTGGCTTAAACCACATCTCTTGCCTCCTGTCTTTCTTCTGTCATGGCCAGACAATATGGATGATGTGGCTTCTGTTCTCATATCTCCAATGAGTATTTGTATCACAAGGAATCTGCAGTTGTTAAGTTGCAAAGGCATCTACTATTGTGTTTGAAAAATGGCTTTTTAATGTGGGGATCCCTGGAAGTTCTGTGCAATTCAAAATTTTCGCACACTCTGTTCTTTCAAATTACACACATAGGTTGCATCAACGCTCCATAGTCCTTATGGTAGTGTGCAGAGTACATACACTGAGCGTACCCACACACCCACACACCCTAGACAAGCATAAATAGGCACTGCTTAAGTGAGTAAAGGCAACCCTAACCCCTATGGTTATGTATGGGATCTCTACATGCCCAAGCAGTGCCTACCCTGTCTATACTGCTATCTTTAGCTGAGTATTGTTTTGCTGCTTCCTTGCCTCCAGAATCTTTCCCCATTGTAGGGAAACGCTCTTGCTGTTCCTATGAAAATTCATCCAAATTTGTCTATATTGTAAGACTTTGAAAAATCTCAGTTCATATGAGGGGAGACAGATCTGACAAGAGATGAGAGGAGAACTGGGCCAGTCTGGGCAAAGGGACTGGGAGAAGGAATGGGAGGTAGGGGCATGTGGGGACGGATGAAGGCTCGCAGGAATTGGGAGAGATTGATCAAAAATTACCCTTGGTAATTTTCTTCAGTGGTTAATTGCCCTCCCTGTTGGAACAATTTGCCATAATGTTATTAAATATATATACAAAGACTATAGGTTTTTTCTATGGGTTTTGTCAGATGTCAGTTCCCTGGGCGGGATCTTCCAAATAAAATCACTCTAAACACTGCTTACGGTGAAAAAAGGAGCTACTTTATTCTACTAAAAAGTTTATACAAGGAATGGCAAGCACTAGCTTTCAGAGGTAGGGACATGAAATTAATATTCTTACAAGACTCCATGTTCATAACTACCCTCTCAATGAATTATGCACCCCAAACTGTCTCAGTATAATCAGCCTGACAACAAGTTACCTTCATACTCCTTCTAGTGAACCTGAATTTAGAATGAGATCTCATATACATTGCAGATTAGAAAGCATTCCAAATCTGCCTAGCAGTACTGATACTCAGCATCTAAATATAGTTCTGAATCCAGAGAAGTTTGTGTTAAGGGTCTGCTTTTAACCACAACATTTTTTTGTGCTTGAAGAACTAGAATCAGCTTCCTCCTCGGACTGTTCATGCTCCATGATAGAGGTGGGTGGATATTTCAAAATAGTTTGGGAATGGTCTTCTGTTGATGTAAATTGGCATAGTACCATTGAAGTCAATGAAATTATGTCAACTTTTACGAGCGGAGGATCTGGCCCTCACTATGAACATTTGCTTGGAATTCACTTGAATTTGCTTTATTTACGTTCATATCTTTGTTGTATTCATTTGTTACAAACATCCTAGCAAATAAATTTACGGGCAGGAATGTTCACAGAAACTCTGAATTTTAAGCAGTCTAATAAAGTGAACACTAAATTCATAATCATGGGTATTCTCACCAGAAACCTCCTAAAAGATACAGAACAGAAAGATTCTACATGATTTCTGAGTCTCAATCAAAATAAACCAACACTGTTTGAATTCTGAATACCAAACACTCAATCAAAGCTGTTCACTAGGACTCAGTATTCAGAATGGTGATGGGGCAGAGACAGCATTACACTACCATTCTATTTCCTGCAACCCTGAGATCTACCACAGGCCAATACAGCCCTCAGCACAAATTAGAGCAGCCCTAGGGCTTCTCAAATGTACTCTGGCTAGAAAGGCTTCCTATGGGTTATTGCATGGACTAAAGATTGACCAAAAACAAAGAAAGCACTAATACCCCCTCCAATTCCCAACGACATGTCACAGTGCAGGAACAACCCCCTGCAAACCAAGAATTATTCATAGAAGTTATACACTGTAAAATTTTGAATGACCCCTAATTGCTATGAACAACTAGATAGACAAAAGGTCAACTCATCAAATAAGTTATTCCCTGAAAGATTTGCTTTGCTCTCCTCATTGAGAAAGCCTATATGGAGCCCACTCATCCTGCGGCTCAATGTTATGGCACAGTGTTGTAATCTTGCATTGTCACTTTATGGATAATCCACCTGCTGAGCGGAACCTTCAGTCCCTGGGTGTCAGGGAAAGGATTTAGATGTCCATTGGAGCCATCTGCGCAACTATATGATTTATTCGTTTATGATAGTTATACTACTGGCAAAGGCACAGGGAAATCCTCATTTCTTCATATTCATGCAAAAATTCCTTTTGGCACAAGAAAAAAATAAAATGCCACAAGAAGGAATTTTAAGAACAATCTTCCTCCTTTTGATCGTGTTCTGCCACCTGTTCCTGAGGGCCAACCACATGACATCCATGAACATGTGGGTATCCCAGGGTATTCTTTCAGCTGATGATCTGCCCACCAGGGATTTGTAACAATCCACTGTTTCAGACTTTTCCTGTATACATGTTTTTCATAACCACATAGAGGTACCACAAATCATTCCTTTTTTTGTCTGCTACAAAGGCCTAATTCCCAGAATTATGGATTTCAATTCTTAAACATGATGCAGATGCACATGAGGAGCCACTGCACCTGTCTTGACTTTCTGAAAAACACAGTAATATTTTATATTTACCCTCCATTTAGTCAAAATTTCAAGTGAAATACTAAGGGCTTCAATGTTTGGTTAAATAAAAGTTGCAACCGAAACAATATACAGTAATACCGAATGATGTCCCTTTTTAGTCAAACTCTCTATTGCTTTCTTCTTTTAAAGTATAGATGATCTGTGAAATCCCAATGAGTCATTCTGAAATGCAACAATCCTTCTACTATATATATAAACAGTGAGAAATATCTTATAACATTCATACAGCAAAGCTGATTTTTTAAGTTTCTTTTTTCCAACTCTACCATGAAGTATTTGTAGGCATTATTTCCAGTGCCCTGGCTATCTAATTTATAGAATAAATCTACATTCCCAAATAAATCCAAAGGTGGACATACGTTTCCTTATCTTGTTAGTAATGTCCACTAGTCCCATGTATTATAGTGGTTTTTCAGTTTCCTCCTTTAAGATATTTGACAGGACTTTTTTTTTTGCCTTTGGCAATCCAGTTGCAGTCTCATTCTACATCTCTTTTGTTTGTCAAACTAATTCTGAAAGCAGTCATAAACCTAGTCAGATCTCTTATGAATATCTTGGCAGGTTATGGCTTATTTAGGCTACAAGTAGCTGTCTTGGAACAGTATCCAAATTTACTACAAATTGACTCACACAAATATAAATCCCTCAGTGTTTACAATACCTTTATGCAAACAATTATTAAAATGTCTCATTGAGCAAAGATGCAAATAATAGGCCATTTCCTACCTGTAGCCTTCATTATGCTTGTTTTGTGTAAAGTTTTACCCTGGCCATTATTAACTCTCCCTCCCTTCCCCCACCCCATCCAGTTGGTCTCAGCTGCAGACGGCCTGAGTTCTTATACAGCTGCAGCACCATCAGCAAGGTGAAGTAAGGGAGCTCTTTAGGGAGGGTAGAGCAAATTAAAGCTCACTGCAGGAAAGTTGTGCCCCTGGCACTGTTCTTATGCAACAGCTGCAGATACAACAACTATCATCTGACATTCTGACATATACGTTGAGCAAAGCAGCAAGCGAGCCCATGCCTACACAATATCGCACAGGGCTCCAAGTCCCAGCCTTAAGCAAAACAGGTGTATGACATCCTGTTGCTAGTCTTCAGAGGTTATGGGTACGAGGAGAGACATCTGAGAGAGGAGCGGATGAAAATAACAAAGAAGGTTAGGGCTTGGGTTGACAAGCTCATTGATAATATTTTAGATGGAACAGACCTGCATGTTGACTACAAATTGCTCCTAATATCTCTTGTAGACTGCAGGCCACAGTCAAAGTGAAAATGGGCTCATTAGTCATTATTTTAAGCAAGCAAATTTATATGAAAAGGAACCACGGTAACCCAGAAGACTCCAGATATCCTCAGGGGCCTAGTCTGTAAAGCTATTTTAGTGCCAAAACAATACCAATCTGTATTGTAGCTGTTGTCTTCATGCTTAGATATAAATAAAGGGGGACGCTGAAATCCTGTCAGATATTTTGACATTTGGTGGAAAATTCTGTTGCATTATTTTGCTTTTTTAAAGTTCTGAGGCTAACTGATTATCTAAAATAAGGTATGCACATTGCCAGGAAATGCTAAAATTATTCTCACATTAGGTTCCAATACATTCTCTTCATAGAATTTAACTCTAATACATATATTTTATTAAATAAAGATGATTTTTTAAGATGAACAACATAAAGTATGTTAACTTAAGGTATTGATCATATGTTATACTTATCATGGCTTAGTTTCAGAATGTCAACTGTCATTGTTATGAGTTAATCACTTTGTTGCACACAGCTCACTAAAACTAATCAGCCTTTACTAAGTCTCCATATTTCTGGAAAAGAAAAAGTGCATTAAAATCAGGCCATGTCTATATAAAAGATACTCAGAAGAGCACTGTTGGAGATTAAAGTTAGCATCTGCTATTGTCTGGTTAACAATTGGCAATTACCATTAGTTTCCACTGTGGCTAATGGAGTCACAGATGTCTGACTGAGTCAAGTAAGTGCACTTATTCCTATTGAGGGCTACGACATATTAGCAAAATACAAATCACACTAGCATTATACATAAACCAGCCAAAAAGTTACATGGCATCAACGTTAGCTCATTTCTCATCCAGAGAGTTAGTGGCCTTTGTATTTTAGTATCCTTGATAAACTTCTGATTTAGACTACAAAAAATCCACAAGTAGTAATGACACAGTGGTCTGGGATTAATGGTTAAACAGGGTTAAAATCAGTTCCTGTGGCCCGTGGAAGTTTCAGAATATAGACACTGTTATTACAGGTAATGCTGCTATGAAAAAATTGTGCCTAGTTTTTATGAAATTAGCTTGTCTATGATCAATTTAAAACATTTTAGTAAACATAGTTTGTCACCCTTAATGGAAAACGTTGGCCACTTGCTTTGCATGTCCTTAATTAGAGATTTAATAAGCGGACAACTGTTTAAATCCAAACATTTTTCCTATTAATAGCATGTACCTCAGTCTGATTTAACACTTATAAACTTCCAATATATTGGGCTATTTAGTAATGAGACTTTTATGCCTTTTATAATTCCAGGCTTTCTAGTTATTCATTTTAAATGAGCCTACTTTATCTCTGGATTATATTTTCTATTACCCTTTATCCACAGTCCATTCTCTTGTACCTTTCACTTTCAATAAGGTTTAGTCTTGTTCTCATTGTAATCTGAAGTTTTGCAATTGACATCAGTGGGAACAAGAATCAGTGGGAGTTAGGTGCCTAGGTGCTTTTAAAAATCCCACTGGGTGCCTATCTGCAGCTTTAGGTGCCTATATACCTTTTAAAAATCTGGTCCATAATGCTTCCTCTTTGGGATTTATATACTGGTATGTGTCAAGTCTACAATTTGTGTAAGAGCTGAGTTCTGCCAACCCTCCTTTGTACCAATCAGACCCTTTTATAATCTGGGTAATTTTATATCCTGTGTTTATATGAAACAGCATTTATAGGATTACAATCATTGTCCTTACGTACATTTAAGAAAGGAATGTGCAAGCTGGAAACCACTACAAAAATCAAAAATGATGCTGTATAATGTGACTGATCCCATTAAAGTCTCCCGTTAACTTCAACAGACTTTGGATCAGTCCATAAATGAATTCAAAATAAATGTTGGTTAGGTGAATTCCTCCGGATTAGGTTTCCAAACACATTTATGCTCACAGACACCCAAACATTTTAAGACTTTAAAAAAATATAAGAAAGAAAAGGAGTACTTGTGGCACCTTAGAGACTAACGAATTTATTTGAGCATGAAAGCTCATGCTCAAATAAATTCGTTAGTCTCTAAGGTGCCACAAGTACTCCTTTTCTTTCTGCGAATACAGACTAACACGGCTGTTACTCTGAAACCTAAAAAAATATAAACAACAGTTCAGAGGTTTGGAGGGGTTTGTTTTGTTTTGTTTTACAGCAACTCCATCTCAGATTTAATTGCCAGGGTCTTTTTTTTTTTTTAATACAAAACTGCTTTTAAAAAAAGAGGCGATGCTATTGTGTGTCATAATTCTCCATGGCAACATTTAAACACAGGGAGGATTCAGTCTAGGACCAAGGGATCATACCTATAGGATGCTTTCCAAAGGGGCTTCTGAGGGATGTGCTTGGTGCTCTCTGCTCAATTCCTGGACTTGTTCACATCACAAAACCACCACAATTTGGCAGACTGTTCAATGTTTGCTTATAAGAGTGAATGGAGTATTCAGCTCAGTGAATTGCCTCAGCAGAGGCTAGTCCTTCCAAGTTAGCATTAAACATCAGAGTGTAGTATGACCACTTGCACTCTGACCTGACTCATAAACAGAACCTCTTTCCCTTTGATATTCTTTAAAAAAACCCACTCTTCCTCCTTTCAGACCACATAATTCATTACTAAAAACAGGTTCTTTGTGCAATCATGCCTCACATTTCTGAGGATTACCACCAAGCCAACACACAGATGATTTTTCTTGGCAACTTTATTTTCAATCATGTTTTTTCAATTTTTAGCATTAAGCTGAAATATTGTGTGCCAGAAATCACTGCCCATCAGGTGCTTTATTACATATGAAATTAGATTTCTTTACAGTTTCACTGGATGAGGAAAGAGAAATAATATTTTTTAAGTGTCAGTCACTTCATCAGAGCAGAAAACAAAATTAAAAGTTGATAAGAAAAGGAACAGTCAAATGGATGAAAATAGTTTTTTGGGTTGTTAATTAAATGTTTTTTGTGGTATTTTTTTTTTTACCCTGCATGTTTATTTTTAGGGCCACGATGTGATTGTTTTCATTTATAATCAAAATCCTTGAGCTGTTAACAAGACAATGATCCCCAGAATATCCTACCACCACCACCCCCCACACACACACTCCAATGGGGAGAAATAAAACTGAAAGTAAGTTTTGGAAATGATTTTGTGCCAATAAGACAAAACACATTCTTGCATCAATATTCCAGCATTGGCAGGGTTCCACTCTATTGCAGCCTCATTGGTCTGCTGTTACTGATGGGTGTTGTTGCTGTGTACACTGCTTGTGTACAGAGAAGACATCATAAAGCAAATATTGGCTCTTAAAAGCGATGCACTAACTTTGAGAGTAAATTTAAAAGTAAATGTGTACTTTCATACAAGGAGATTTGTTTTCAAAGGAAACTCCTTTTTCATATATTTCAGATTTGAAGAAACTTTAAAAGGTGTTTGGGAGTGGGTTTGTTGTTGGTTTTTTTGGGGGTGGGGTGGGGGGAGGACCTACAATCCACTAAGGAAGTCTGAATGTTGCATCTCCATAGTACTAAAGGCAGAGGCTGAATAAAGCTGTAAATTGTTTAACAGCCAATCTGGATAAGGAATAGTGCTCAAAAACATAATACCTCTGGAAGGCTGGAGGCAAGATTCATTTAAACAGTTTTCACTGTCATTGATGTCACCAATTTGAAGCTTGTCTTGTTTACCGGATGAGGGTTTCACACTGTGTCAGTGTTCTGCCAGGATTCAGCATTAAAATGAGCAGTTAGTACAAGCCAGCCATAAACATGGCAGATCTGTTAGACTGGCAGAAGCCACTGCGAGCTCCCTGGTGCAGCTTTTAAGCACTTGGCATGCTGCTAGCTCAAACTGGAGAGGGGGATGTGTGCATCATTTGGGCCTGAGTGCAATGCACTTGAAATAATTACTTTAATCAGCAAAAGTTAATTACTTTAAATCATAAATTAATGGTGGAGCATTTGGCAGAGCCTGATGTGTGCGGCGAAGCTGTCAAGCAAAAATCACAGGTGAACCTGCGACCCCTTCTCAATATCACTGGATGAAAGAAAGTAGCTCACCTACTGTGCATGCCACTTCTGCTACATTAAAAAGAACTCTTTGTAACAAGAGAACAGCCACCTTAAACTGTCACCTATAAAAAAGGGACTATAAACAAGCAGATTGCTGCTAAGCAGGTGCTGCTGGAGGAGTTGGCCCTTGATAATAATAAGATCTTAAAATGGCATCTGCCTTTATTTTATAGCACAATTGGAAAGATGGTTAAAAGTAATAAACCCAGCTGATATGTTTTATGAGTTAGTAGTTAGCACTGTTTACTGTGGATGAACCAAAGATTTTGAGAAGATACACTAGACTGAAAACTGCACACTTAAAGGCATGTTAAGAAAATGGTTGTATGTTTCAGAGCATGTTACGCATATTGGAATAACTACAGGTACCAGGATTTTCAGTAGTCTCCATGAATACAGCCATATTTTTGGTTTTCCATACTGTGGTACCTCAACCTCAATTCTCCACCGTGACCCTTTTGTATTTCCACTTCTTATTGTACATGACATGACATTGGCAATTAGAGCCACAGTATGGGAGAACCTTTGAAAAGACTGAAAATCCTTGTGATAAGAACACATTTTACCATAAGGTTGCCTTAAAGAACAGGCTGCTTTTGGCTTGGCTACACGTTAGATAATTGTCTAAAATGATAATATACATTTTATTGGAAGGCATCTGGCATGTTTCAGTTTATAACAAACAACTTTTAAAAATTGTAAACAAAAAGGAAAACATAGGGTGAAACTACATAGGGGAAGAGCGGAAATTTGCAAGTCAGTGAAGTTGATAGAAACAATAACTTTGCATACTTCATGCATACACATATTCTAGAAATTTGTCTTAGAGCTTTAAAACAGGTAAAGAGGTTAGTCATAAAAAGAAATAATAATGGGTTTTGTTTGTGGTAAAAGAATGATCTTTGATACTAGGGTCATGTACATATTGACAGTTGTTACTATCCTTAATTTGTGTTGGAATAAAGTGATTATTAAAAAGAACTTTGATTATAGACTTGAAGCATCTTTAAAGAGAAAAGGAGTATTTGTGGCACCTTAGATACTAACCAATTTATTTGAGCATAAGCTTTTGTAGATCACGAAAGCTTATGCTCAAATCAATTGGTTAGTCTCTAAGGTGCCACAAGTACTCCTTTTCTTTTTGCGAATACAGACTAACACGGCTATTACTCTGAAACCATCTTTAAAGAGGATTTTTTAAGGTAAGTGAAAGGGACCCTAGCTATTTGCCTGCCCCTGTATTTCTGTTTTTATTGCGTTCTTATTTCCCACAGCAATATCCAGGCAGGTAGTGACAACACACTAATTGTACATACTACATAATTTTGATACATTCTTTTTTGGGTGCAAAAACTGTGGCCCACAACATATGAACAAAAAAGCCAGACTAATTCACACTTGCACTCTACCAGAAGCACCTGAATCCTATGGTACTGTGTCTACTCCCTGACTGAATGACTTATACTAGTTTTATACTAGAGAATAAAGAATATCAAATAATGGATGCTCTTATTTGCACATTAATAGCTGTGTTTATAAAAACAACAGCTATTCTCTACCCCACCCCCCAAAATTGTGCAAATAAGTACTCATTCATGCAGCTATTCATGGCTTGAAAACGGTCAAAGTGAACAGCTATTTGGAACTGAAATGAATGTCCTTGAATACTGATTTACAGAATTTGCCCAGCTCTGCTGGTGAGCATAATGTTGTATTAACTCTGCTGACCTGTCTGAAGGTGACATATTCCAACAGCAATTGAAACCATTTGCACAACAGAACCACACCAAGCAGGTTTCTCTCTTTTGGAATGTGTTGTACAGTAATGAGGATATATATCAGCAACTCAGATCTCTTCTATCTACAAATCTCAGGCCTTATTAACAGTGATTGTAAGCAATTTTGCAAGATTTCATACAATAACCTTAATTTCTCCCTGAGTGCAAAGCCACAAAAACCTAGATTCCATATCACATTAGAACTGTCCCAATTTTGAAGGATTCTGGGCTTGGTCAAATTTATTAAAGTAGCTCAAAAGTGGTTTCATTTCATGTTACTTTGTTTTCTATTGGTACCTACTGTGTATGTAAAATTATATTCTCCACTGTGGCCCATATCTGTCCCTCCCATGTAAAATGCCACTAGAAGGGAACAATAACCCCAAAATGTCAGCCATTTTGATATTTCCAAGTTTCACTACATCTTTGCTCAATAGGTGAGGGAAATGAGACTGCAGAAATCACAGGGGATATAGCGCTCAGAAAATGCATTGGACAAAAATCCATGGGAAAGAGACAATGCAGACTCAATGAATATTTGACCCAGTACAGAAATGCCATCCACTTCTGTTTCCTCCACAGACACACATGACATATCTACCCATGATAATACAGTAGATTTTGCATCCATATTGACATTATTCGGAGACCCATCTGAAGGGGATCATAAAACAGCAGCAGAAGTTAATGCTGCTCTTAGAGGGATTACATTTTGTATGTGGTCCATATTCCAACATGAATTTATCCACATTCAAATCCACTCAGAATAGCTGTTCCTCAGTTCTCCCAGCTAATCACACCCCTTTCCTGCAGAGCTCAGCTAGTGAAGAGAGTTACTCAGCTACTCAGAGACATGGGAACAGTTCAGAACCTGCTTTTCTTTCCTGTATTCCACCTATGCCCTTGTTCTACAGGTTTACTGTGGTTTTGTTTCCCTCTCCGCTGTACTGAAGCAGAACCTTAAAGAACCTCTGATACCAGCACAGTAGTAAAGAGCTATGACTTTAGGAACTGCTGCGGTTTGCTTCATAGTTCAATAATTCACAAGTATTCTCAGGAGGCACTACTTTGACAGCATTGCTGGTGCCCCAACTAATCTTATAAAATACACTAAACAGTACAGTATTTTGATACATGATGCTAGGCATTGTTTTATGCATGACCTTGAATGCATGTAACCAGGTATTCTCATTTCACAAAGACCATTCCTTTACAAAATATGGTAAGTGTATTTGGAATGAATGCGCAAGTGTCAGCATCCAAAATTTCGAGTCAGATTGCTTTGGACAACTGCAGAAAGTCAGTTTTACTCTTCATGATATAATACCAGAACACTGATTACACTGGTTGCCAAATAGGCAAAGTAACCTTTTCAGTTAATAAACAGACTGACATTATTACACCGGATTTTCCTTCATTTCACACATAAACTAGAAGTTTTAGTATTACTGTAATTTAAATTATAAACAATAATACCTGGAGGCCTCAATCAGGGACCATGGCCCCACAGTGCCAGGAACAGTTCAAACCCTGAATAAAAGATAGCCCTTCTCCCAGAGAGATTACAATCTATAGAACAAAGATCAAGAGCCATATGTATCATCCTCTGTTCAGCGTGGCTTGGAGGGAAATCAAACAAACACATAGCATCATACTGAAAAACATGGCCAATCAGCAAACAAATGGAGGAGTAAAGCCAGTGCAGTCTCCTTTGCCCCTCTCCCAAAATGACAGAAGTGCCTTTATTCATACACATGCTCATATAGGAGAGCGGAGTCGAGGAGCAGCATAATCTTGTCAGCATAATCACCTGGTTGACTTTCCCATGGAAGTTTACACTATTCAAAGCATAATAGATTGTGGTTCACCATCTAAAACTCTCCCCCTTCTAAATGGAGCCTGAGCTCAAAGAATGCATTTTGGGAGTAGTGAGGATTGCTATGGGTCGGAAGACTTGTGAGTGAGCTATGCTGCCAAGAGGAGAAAGGGGCAGGGAGCGTTAGTAAAGCGCTGGCATTTTGCACAGATGCACACAGACATACAAGATCTCAACTTGTACTGGGACCTGTGTCTCTTCACACATATCCTTGTCCAGCTTTGTGGCTACTAACTCTTCCTCCTTGAGGGACGAATGCTTAGAGAATTCCAGCCAGCTCCCCATGTAGAATTTTCTAAGTAAATTTTTCTATTTCTGCAATAGCACCCAGACTAGTTCAGAGTACATTAGCAAACATACTGGAAGTTCTGTAATAGGTTAATTTGCATACAAATATTTTAACATGTAAATAGCGTGGATGCTTTATGAGGCGACTATATAATCAGCTAACATAAAAAAACAAGAATTTGCAAATCTTTTTGAACAGCACATTAAATGTAATGATTGAAAGTTTTATAAAGCAAAATCCTGCAAATATCTGTACCTGTCAATTTTCTGCCTTTTAGACCTTTTAAAATCTGCCCTCCTTATGCCAATAGTGCATTACAGTAGCAATACAAATTTCTCATAGATAATATTATTTATATAGCACCACTGACGTACAGGGCACTGTAGCTGCCAAAGTAAAGTAGCATAAGCAAGAATATGCAGTCACAGTACACATTCATTATAGGAAGCACACCAATATAAAGTGCAAAAATCTGTTTTTTCACCAAATTTTCATCTTTATTTTTCCTGGCAGCTACTCAGGAAGCACTATATATATTTTTTTTAATACTGCTGTATTAATATTCTATTCTAGATGTGCATTGAAGCAACTTGATGCAAAGAAAGGATGGACTTAACAAGAGCATTCATTTTTTTCTCAGCACCTAGGCTGTTTCAAATTAAAGAGAATCCGGCATCAGGAGGCAGTGCTATTTTAATCATTCCAATGTGTCCAGTGTGGGAGATGAACTCAAAAGGTGAATATTAAAAGTAGTTGTGGAATTCAGTCATTTTGCGAATGAACACATAATAGCCAAAGGCAAAACCGGAAGGCAACTTCACTTCCAATCAGTGTTTCCATTTTATTGAAACCAGATTGGAATTCCTGGAAAGAAGCCTACATATCACATCTTTAATACTAATTTTCATATACTCCAGTAAAACTGTCAGGGTGAATCAGTTGCTGAAGAAAGCTTCCTGTATAATTTACAGATGTACCTCCCTGTAGTCCGTTATTTAGTTGTGAATCAGAAGCATGTTTTTGATCATGCTCACAGATTTCCCCTCACCTATGGAGGTTTTCACTGGCTCTAATTTGTTGATTAAAATTAGCCTTTTCACACTGACCACATCCTACAAAATATGGTAATCCCCAGACACATAGTAGGGTTTCCATCAATATATATCCCCACTGATTCATCTTCCAAGGCTGAGATAACATTCAGAAACTATGACTCAAAAAATGCTATATGTATCAGGTCCAAATTTTTTCTTTGCAAAATGTTAAGGAATAAATAAGTGACTGAGGTCTCTTTAATGAAGATAAAAATAGCAGTTGGTTGATTATAGTACAAGTATCTTCTTCTAAGTTCCATGATAAAAACAACACATTATTTATTGAAAGTAGAGACAAATGATCCTGTGGCTCGCCTGTGTGGAATCAAGCCACCTCTCCAGCCTCGGAACCAGATCAAAGCAAGCCTGAATTTTGCACCGATAGCCTTTTTTTGTTTGTTTGTTTGTTTGTTTCCCAGAGAGCACAGTCCCAACAATCTGCCATTCTGCCAAGATGTCCTGCCAAATTCATTCCGTGAAAGCATTTAGGAGAAGGAAGAGCAAGCATATTTTCAAATCTCCTATTTTTAATTCCCACAAGTACTACATTATGGAATTTATTATTCTTGTGCTCTAAAAGAAGGAATGGGGGATGGTAGTAAGAAGAATGAGTCATTTTACAGGAAACTGCACTGGGTAAGGTTTGAAGAGTTCAGGTTATTGTAGCAGTACATTTGCGCTGTTCTAGTTTCGGTTGTGTCAGCGCTTCCATTAAATCCCCATTAGTCTGGGGTTTATAACTCATCTGTAAAAATTTGCTCAGGCTTCAGGAACTTGGCATAGAATAGGTATTTTTTCCCCCTAGTTGTTAAAAAAACATGGGTTGGCTGTTTTTAAGCATCTTTTGACACAGATATAAAATGTTTATTGGTTTAAGACATTTCTCTGCTTGTAAAACTGAAAACTATCTTCATTATTCACAAAAATGAAATTTAAGGAAGCTAGAGGACCTCTGGAGACCAAGATTCAAATTCTGATGAGGCCACAAGCATGAATATGAGCTTAGTTGTCTCAGCCTGGTCTCCATTTACGTGCTTCACACAACCACCACACTATTTTGGCACAATAGAAGATTTTCACTCAAGAGGTCCAGGACAATAGCAGGGTCCTGCAGGTCAGAATCATGGTGCATGGGCAGAGCTTTAAATGATGGGCTTGTTCAATTTCAGTCTGCTTTATGGCTGGCTCAGGCAAGTGCCATCATGCCCTTATTTTTCAGGAACATTAAATTCACACAATATTTTCTAAAACGGGGAAAAAATGAACAAGAATTACATAATCACTAACTTCAATTTGGCAATAAATACTCTACATTATGAGCAAACACATTTGTTATTTGGTAGAGTGGAAACAAAAAACAAAAATTCAGCAAGGTAGGGGTGTTAACATATCAAGCATTACTCAGATGCATGATACATTTTGTCTATAAAAATCTCATCAGGATTTTTAGAAGAAGAATTCACTGCCCTCCCTCTTTTTGTTGAGGAGGTGTGTATGCTCTTTGTTAGCACATTTTGTAATTTAATGGTTTTCTTGGCACTTTGACTATTTCTACATTTTCAGGTTGCTGCAATAGCTAGGAAGGCTTTTTCCCCTTATTTGCACCTGCAACTTAGCTTATGTGATATGAACCTTACCTATTACCCATGCTTTTTTGACCAATTCACTAGATTCCAGCAATGGATCTACACAAGACAATCCTGGAAGACCATTGAGAAGCTTCAGACAGTACAGAATGAAGCTGCGTTTACTTAGTGGTGCTATATATGCTACAAGTATTACTTCTATGTGGCATAGGCTGCAGTAGTTAATCCGCTTCCAGAGGCAGAAGGTCCATCGACTTTAATCTGTAGAGCATGGTTTGGACCTTGGGTCTTGGGTCAGCATGGTATTCAAACGCCTGCCTAACTTTAAGCTTGTAGCAGCTCCACTGACCTTATACGTGCAAGTACTTTGCTGCACAGAGGCCTTAGAGATCACCATTCTTCCTTTGCACCATTTCTGACATCTGGAATCAGCTGGGACACTCTAGCTAAGTCTCCAGATTTCAACCCTTGGGAACTGGATTTAGTGAAGAAGCCCTGAAAATCTCATCTAAACTTATCTGTACCTATCAGTTATCAACCTATGCTCTTGTAGAGCCAAGTGTCCCTATAAAGGGAAAAGAATGGGGAGGGGGGGAGACTGAGAGCAAGATATCAGTCTCTGAGCTTTAACTTCATCCAATAGCAAAAAAATCAACAAGAAAATGTTGACGCAAGCATGATATGAGCAATAGTATATTGTAACCTGCATATAGTCACACATTTGTTCACTAGTTCTGTCAGTACCATCTAGTTTGTTCCATGATTTTTAATTTTCTGTTCTAAATGCAAGATGCTTTTTTCTCTTCAATTAAAAAATGTATTTTAAAAATGTATTAGTACTAGACTGGGTAGTAAAGTGGGTTAATGCACTAGCATTTCACCTCTAGAGGCCTAGATTCAAATCTGTTTTAGATGGTCGCTTGTCACATCACAAACCCACTGCCATACAATTTGGCTTAAATGGCAATATTTGCATTCAAGACGTCCAGCTCTGGAACGAAACAGGGTTGCTGGAGGTCAGGACTGGAGTACACAAGCACAGCCAAGTGTACTAATTACATAGAACTCACAATGACCACAGTGTATTTGGTCTCTAGTCAGCAGCACCTCTAATTACTGCAGTGTGATCCTATTAACTTAAATTACATTTTAGAGTTTTTAATGTAATGACTTAGACTTTCATTGTGCATATTATGACAAGGCAGCCCCTTTCTGGGGCACCCTGTTGCAGCCAGACTGTGGCACAACTCACATGCCTACCTCAGTTTCCTCTTTCTTCCAGAGTCTCCAGTAACTCCACTCAAGCTTTCAGAATATCCGTAACCCTTTGCAGAGTTAATTTATCCCACAACAATAATCCAGATTTCACCAGCACAGTGCAAACAGAACATTCACACTTTCAAGTCACAACTGTCCATCAACAACACGCCAGGTACAGCTCTGGCATCTCTCATCACACCTCAGCTCTCCAGCATGGCTCCGGCATCTCTCACCATGCGTCACCCCAACCCCTCTAACTGAGGTGCTTCTCTGCTCTGTTTCCTTCCCGGGTATGGATCACAATCTTGCCCAGAGGCATCAGCAGGCTCATCCTTTCTTCCCTCTCTGGCCCTTCAGCTTCAGCTCTGTCTCAGAGAGCCAGCAGGCGTCTTCCTCTCCAGCTCTGAGCCTTTGGCTCTCTCCAGCCCTCTCTGGCTATTGCTCTCTGGTTTGGGGAAGTTTTTAGGTGACCCCTTCACTCTAACTGCTTTCCTGCCTTCTGCACTCACTAGCCTGATTGGGCTCCACTGCTCAATCAGGGAACGCTCACCACTCCCTCCTTCAAGGGCATCCCTTCCCCGGAGATCTCAGTCCAGCTCTGCTTTTCTCCCAAGCTCTCTCTACTTCTCTAGCCAGAATCAGCTGTTCACTCTCCCACTCTGGGTTCCTTCCCTTTGTCCTTGTGCTCACTCTCTCTAACTCCTAGGGGCAGCCCTGCCCTCCTCATTACACCAAACTAGGGTGCACCTGGACTGGAACAGAAGAGCTGGGCCCAACTTCATTTAAGGGGCCAGCTACCCTGTTATACATACGTTTACATGCTTTGCTGAAGTCCATCCCTATTCAGCAAAGCACTTAAGCTTGCGCTAAGCTTTAAGCACATGCTTAAATCCCATTGAAGTTTTAGGGACTTAGGCCACAGCTGGTTAGAAATTCTCCAACAGAATACTCTTCTGTTGAGAATGGCAATTAGTCATAATTGAAACATTTCATGGAGATAGTTCAACTTCTGCTAAGTTGTGACAGAACCCTGATTTCCTGCCAGCCTGACCACCCAGTTCCACAACAGCCACAATGTGGTCTGACAAAGAGCCAGGAGCCTGGAAGTGTTAGCAGATGCAGCTCCCAAGCTATGAGGCTTCAAGCTCAGCTAGGGCTTCCAGGTTCCTGGCTCCCCACTAGCCCACCAGGTAGGATGATGGTGAGCCAGGAGACTGGAAGCCCCAGTTCCAAAGCTCCCAGGTTAACAACTCCTGAGCAGCTCACCAGGCAGGCAATCCCTGAGACATAGACCCCAGGGTTTCCAGGAGCCAAAGCCGTATTCCCTTTCATGGAGAATTTAGATTTTTTGCTTTATGTTCCAAATCAGAAAAAAATACTGGTCAAAATATTAGAGTCCTCTGGTAAACAAAATTACCCTTTCTCCTCACAGCTTTCTTTCAGCACTTATTCAGAAAAGCACTTAAGCCGATGCTGAGCTCCATAAGCAGTACAATTCTGTCCATCTATGATGACATTCAAAAAGCAATTTAATAAATGCATTGTTTCTGCTGCAGATGGAATTTTGAAATATCTCTCAGCTTTACAGAGGCACTACCATAGTTGTACTAGATTTTTTCTGAGGTGTAGAAAAATCTTAGACCAACACTAAGATCAGCAGTGTTTGTACATTCCATCATGCCTGGAATAAGGAGTCAATCTTCAATCTCTTAGGTCTTTACCTCCTCTTCTTTTATGTAAGAGCCAACAAGAGGTATATATAGGGCTATGCTGAATAATCTCATGATTGTGTGGTTATTGCCCCATCTTTCCTTACCTTGTCCTCTCTCTACTGTTTGTCACACTCACTCATTGCTTACATCTAAGCTCTTTGGGGTAGGAAATGTATCATGTGAGAAATACAAAGCTCTTCTGATTCACTGCAAACTAATAAATAATACTGGTTTTAGTGCTGGTGGGAAATTTTAAACACAGTCAATTTATATTTAAAAAGGGCATTTCTTATTGATTTTCTTGTATCACCTTCCTGGTCTCTCAGCTGGCTCTTCTAATACTGCCCTCCTAGGCGTATAGCGATGGGAACCAAAACAAATGCTGTGTTCTCCCATAGTACTTCTAGCAGAAGCCAGCATTCTGGGCAGCATTCTGGGCAGGCATTGCTTTCAGAAAAGTTCAATCAAGCTTTTAATTTTTCCTGTTCAAATGACTCAATAATACTCACACTGGGCCTGCGACACCCATAGGCCCACCTTCATTGGGTGCTCCAACAAGACTGTCAAAATTTCACTGGAATGCTTCTGAAAGCAACTTTCCTTCAGGCCCTTTGACACTTCCACATGAACTGAGACTCTGAGACCATTAGGCAGGACATATAGTTCTACTGGTGCTTGAAGAGCTATCACTGCCACCAACACTCATAGATCCCAGGGCCAGAAGGGACCATTATGATCATGTAATCTGACCTCCTGTACACCACCAACCATAGAACTTCCCCCCAAATAATTCCTAGTGCATATCTTTTAGAAAAACATCCAGTCTTGATTTAAAAATTGTCAGTGATGGCGGATCAACCAGGACCCTTGGTAAATTGTTTCAGTGCTAATTATTATCACCATTACAATTGTATGCCTTATTGCCAATCTGAATTTGGGTAGCTTTAGCTTCCATCCATTGGATCATGTTATATCTTTCTCTCTACTTTCATTGAGAGCAGCACCAGAGAGGTGGATGGAAATTAGAATAAAAGCACTTACTGTAAATGAATAAAAGCCCCGGGAATTCTTAAAGTTTTAATCAGGCCCAGGCCTAGAAAAAAGGCCTTCTTTGCTGGAAAACATTATTGCTTTTTATTTGGAAGAAAAGCTTGTTTTCCCCTCCCCTAAAATTTACACAAAGCCACAGGTCTATTTTATACACACTGTACCTAATAAGTCATCCTGGACACAATATTCTACAAAGTCTCTGAAGAAGCCAGTAAAGCCATTATAAACAATATATGAGCATTTTCATGGCAACATTTTATTAATATTATTTTTTACTGTATTCTGCATTTTTACACCAGCTGGTTTGTGGGGAGGGGTGGCAGCAGGAAACAAGGAGATACTTGAACAAATAATATGATTAAACAATATTTAGGGTGTATTAGAACACCCAAAATATGAGAATTTTAGCATGAGGATTTAAGCTATTGCCTTCCCTGTTGTGTCAATTGCAGCATTTATTGCTGGTAGAATTACTTATTCCTTAAAGACCTTCAAAGTATCGAAGCCTGGTTCACAGTAGAATCTCAGCACTAGTTGTTAGTTGCTTTGCTTCTGTCAGAGTGTGTCATAACCAGTCTCTCTTTAAATTTGATCTTTGGGGCAGTTTGTCAGCTGGTGTAAGCAGACATCGACCTATTGACAATTTACATCAGCTGAAGATCTGCCCCTTTGTACTGAATGGAGTTGCCGTGAGATGGAGTGTGCATACACCATATAATGAGTCAGATAGGGAAGGTGTTGACTGCTTTCCAAGGGAACCAGGCAGAGGCTTCTGAAGAAGCTACTCAGCCTGCCAGGTGGAGAGGGCGGATCTCCATCTGGACTTATTAAGGAAGGAATGGGATAAAAGTTTGGCAGTTCTCTGATAGAAGGAGGAATTGTTCTTCCTCTCACCTCCTAGTGCAAACAGGTAACAGGAACAGGAGACTTCCAGACCATGCCCCAGGTAGGATGCATGACAATTCTGGGGAAAAGACTGTTCGAGTTACACAAGATTATTTTATTTCTCACTAGCAACTTCAAGTTAATACATTTATTTTTCCTTAATTTTGTTTTCCCTGGGCCACAGTCAAACACATGGTGCCAGACGTGGGGTTTTGGAATGCCTCTGTGAACAAAGAATAAAGCACAGATGTAAAACCTTTATTACAGTGGCTGAATGAGCATTAGGCCCAGCAGCCACACAAGTTGATCCAACAGATAGCCAGCCAAGAGCAGCAGTGAATGCAACAGATGGTAACACTTGTACACCCTTGGGTGCAGCCACCAGCTCACCTGGTGTTAAAACTGATGGATTGATGCATAATTATATAGAAGATGTCTTCTCTTAGAGCTCCACAAGACAAAAACTGAGGGATAAAAATGGCCAGAAGACAGATTATCAAAGGAACTAAAAGCTAGGAGGGTCCTTAGACCCTCACATAAACTCCACTCCATAAATAACAAAATACTGATAGCGGACAACCTAAAGATGAGAGATCCCCTGGGAAATAACCTAGGATTTTTCTCCAGCTGATAACCAGGATTCATACCTCCTACTAATGTCTGTATGCATGAGAAATGCAATATGGCCACATTGGGTGGTAGAAAATTTGTGACAAAGACAGGATTTGCTAAAATCACCATTCTGGCCCAGGTTTGAGATTCAAGTTCTAGCCAACTCTGGTTACAGACAAACTGTAGTCCAAGAATAACTAGTAAATCCTGAAGATGGGATACACTATATGGAGAGTGTACACACAGGGATATTAAACTCTCTCTTACCATCATGACTTCAAAGTACTGCACTAGCCCCATCACTGTCAACATAGCTAAGCACATGGCTGAACCTGACATACTCGGGTGAGATTTGGGGCACTTTCATCAGGTGTTGGGGAAGTTCCAAAGAGCCTCTGAGCCTGAGGTGGCCAAACCACAGTAGGAACTGTTGGGCAATATTTTCCCCAGGAAAAGGTCAAAGTTATTAAATCCTTAATTCCAGGTGCATAAATCTAGAAGACAGATAGTTAAAAAGATGGTTAGAGTTAAAATAGAAGTCTGAGATAAGAGAGGATATAAAATAACACATGAGGATTTTATCCACCTGGTGGGAATAAATGTGGAACCCAAATCTGAAACAAGCAACCCATCTCTGCCAGATAATTCCACAAACCAACCTGAGGAGCTGGGGCACAAGAAGCTAACTGCATTGTCCAAGTTCATGATGGACCAGCAGAAGGATGATTCCATAAATCATGTTTATGTAACAATGTCGGTGGGAAATGAACCCAGGGCCTCTAGATCTCAAAGCATGAACCTCTACTGTTTGAGTTGAAGGATAAGCTCCATTCATTGGAGGCCAGTAGCAGACTCATAAACCTCATACATGGTCTGGCCACTGGGGAGACAAAACACACACTTTGCTGGCATTGGTTACATGTTACAATCAAATTGCAGAATGAAGTGGAACCAAAGCAAGCATATCAACATTCAGACTTTGGAGTGAAAATTGACCAGTTGAACATAGCAGCTCCTTATTCCCCGGCCATACTAATGCCAGGGGTTACACTTGATTCACGCTATTCCGTTGGCAGGATTCTTGAAGGGGTGGGGGATAGGATCAAGTCTATTTACCTACCTTTATGGCTGGCAATATACAGAGAAGTAGCCAACTTATGTGCCTCCTAACTCACATTAGTGTCTTCCAAAGTAGTGTCAAAGCTCCATTAGTGCCCTTTCCATTCAGATGATCCTTTTGAGCAAACAGGAGTAGACATGGTGGGACTCCTAGAAAGAAATATTGTTGGACAACATTATAGCTTGGTCATTATGGACTATGCAATCCTTGACTCAGAAGCAACTTCATTATGCATTATGACTCTGAAGCAACTACCAGTGCCCTAAAAGATCTTCATGCATCAGGAGCTAGTTTCCTGTCTAGATCCATGAAATAAATGTGTGCATTGTTAACAATTAAAACTCTCAGAACCTCCATCTACCATGTTCAGACAGACAGCTTGACAGAAAAAATTTAATGTGTCACTTTAAAATATGCTCAATAAAGATATAACTCTTCTTCTCCATGACTGGGACCAGCTACTTCCATCCATGTGCTTCACTTTACAGGAGGTCTCCAAGCCTCCACAGTATTCTCTCAATTTAAATTGTGTTAAGAGAGGAAAGCTCAAGGAATCCTTGATTTGGTGAAGGAAATGTGAGCAGAATCAGTTTCCAATGGGGACAATGTTGTTTAAGTATGTACTTAAGCTCTGTGCGAAATTAAAAGGTTTAGATGTATTGGTGCAGGAGAACATATAGGATCCCCAGCAGGCCCAGGAAATCCCGTAGCACAGGCACCTGGCTCTTGATTTTCCTACCTCGAGCGTGGGTACTCCTGATGCTGCATTTGCACTACATTTGCAGCATGTTGGCAAATAGCAATGTCCAGGCTATCTGGATGATATGAGTGGTTAATTATGAAGTTAAATAATATGGGAAAAGGAAAGAAACACAGATTTGTCACATAAATGTATTCAAGCTGTGACAAAGCCAACAGCAGCTATTCACTGCAGTCTACCCGGATAAATCTCAGTTATGGCCAAAATCTGCCATCTCCCAGTTAAAACAAAAAAGCACTGACAGTCTAACTGGTCACTGATTTTACCTTTGTATTTTCATCACATCCAGGGGGAAAAAATTATTACACAAAGTTAAAACTGAACTAGGCAAACCAGTATGGTAAACACTCCAACCAAACGAGGGAGACCTTGTAGCAGAAACTCCAAATGATGCTAGAACTTAGAGGGACTGAAAAATCCAAGAGTGACTAGAGAATCCTCAAAAGTAGTTCTGTTTCAAAATCCTTCATAAAATTTTGTACTGATTTTAGAAACCATTTAGATTACCTCATCTACCTGGCATACAGATTTTTAGACAGGTTGGCTGGAGGAGCCCATTACATTACTACCCTAGATCTCACAAAAATTCCCCTCAACCCAGAAAGCAGAATAAAACATGGATCATGCACAATGCTGTTTGGGTTAAACAGAGCACCTGCAATGTTCCAGTGGCTGATTAACCAAATATTTCAGCCCCATGACCAATATACTGATGCTATCTTCACAATATGGTAATCTACAGGTTTCTCTGGGATTCCTACCTAGAGAAGGTAGCAGCCTGAAGGCTGGAGAAAACAGCAAATCTCATGAGGTATGCCATTGGCAAAGATGAAAGCCTCACTAGTGTATTCTCTGAGAAAAGGCCAAATCTGCCTACTGGTAAGCAAAATTCAAAGCATAATGAAACACATTCACCACAGTGCAGCAATCCAGTCATTTTTATGTCCAACAGGCTATCACCAAAGTTTCATGTTATTTTTTGCCATCATTGCAGCAACATTGACTAGCCACACTGAATAAAAAAATTTGAGGCCATGTTTGCTGGTCAACAGCCTGTTAAATAGGCTACCAATCTATCCAAGGGAACTTTTGTAGCTAGCCAGTATTATACAATCTAAATTGTAATAACTAATTTACACACCAGCACAAGACCTTTCAAATTGGCCTTCAGGCTGTGCAGTCCCAATAAATAGACCGAGAAGATCACCCAACATTCTAGTTAGGCTGGCAGCTGTTTCCTTGGAAGAAAGGATTGAGGAATGTTTAGCTGTTATGTGGGCCATTGAGGTTCTCCTATTTTCATGTCCTAGGGAACCATTTGACACGTCATAGACCATGTCTACATAAAATGACTAAATGTCATGTAACATGTCAATGCCTACATTGTGAGATAACAACTGCTCTGACAGTCTTATTCTTTCCAGGAGCGACACCAAGGAGGGCAGTTCTTTCTACCTAACTTTCTACCTTGCAAAGGAGGAGAGGCTTTAACTCAGCATGCCTCAGGCTCTACTTTGAGGGAGAGGCCATGCTCCACACTAAGGCAAGCGGGGAGGAAATTAACTTCCTTTCAAGGAAACCAGTTTGAAAGCCTACTCCACCCCAGAGAAACTCCTTGACATGCCAGCTAGAAATGGAAGATCCCTGCAGGATTTGTGAAGGTAAGAATATAAAAACAGGGGCAAAAAGTAATTTAAGAACTTCCTGTGGGAAAGAGGAAGGATTATCACTCTGTCCTCCTAGTCAAGGAGGTAATAGAGCCAAGAGAATCTCAGACCAAGTCCTAAAAGGCATGAAGATACTGGGGAGAGGGGAATTACTTTAGTCATACAGGACTACACTTCTCACAAGACAATGAGAGCTAGATCCTTCAGCGCATTGTTGCTCAGTTTGCACTGTGCTACTGGCACAATCTGGCCATGAAGCCAGTCTTTAACCAGATCTGAGAGGACTTCCCCAGTTCAGGAGGGATTCTTTGATGATGTAAGGCCGGTAGGGTCTCATACATCATTCCTTCTCCCTGCTGCCACCATAGTAGAGAAAAAAGGAACATAGCAGAGAAAGAGGGCATGCCTGAGAGACCCCTAGGCCATCCCAATCTCTGCCTGTGGTTTCAGCTGTTACAAGGCATTAACAATCAGCATAAGTTACAACAGCCCTCAATGCTGCTCCAATCCATTACAGAGACACTGGCGACCCATTACAGTGATCCCACAAGTACAAGAGGACAAATCTGCCAACTTTTCCTCACCTCTCACCCTGATCTGTGCTCCCTGCAGTTCAGCCGACCCCAGGATATGCCCTTTTAAGACAAAACTGTATGTTTGCCCTTAATTTTGGTTTCCACTGGCTGAAACAAGGGTTTGGCAGTGGATGCCAAATGAATGGATGAAGCTGAAGAAAGCCACAGTCCTGACTCTCTGGTCCTTTTGGCTAGTGTCTGTTTGCCACTCTTGAACATACAGTTAAAAATAAAACCACACAACATTGTAAATGAAAGCACAGCCTTATTTTCCAAAAATAAAATCCCTCTTAGAAAACATATCAAAACAGTCAGCACTGTGCACTGTGAATAAAATTATCAGATTTAATAAATATTTTATTTTCCCATTCTAATTGCCAAAAAAAGTTAATTTCTGAAGCAATTTTTTTCATCTTTATTTTTAAACCCTTAACATAATGACTGAATGCCTAATATGGAATTGATAAATTTTTTAAAGGTTTCTTTGAAAAAATTCAAAGCTGAACTGCAGCAGACCACCACAGGGAAGTCTATAATCTTTAGTTCGACTCCTGGCAAACCACTGTTCTGGCCTGTGCCAGCATTGCATTCTGACAGAACAAGTGTTGCATGAGATGTGAAGGATGACTCTGGTCTGCTGAAAAACCCTGGAGCAGGTGTTCCTCATCCTCATTTGCAATGGAGCATGGCCCCTGGCTCAGTGAGCTGGAGCAAATGCGCTGGCAGGACCCATCATGTACCTGCGTGCTGAGATGCACTAATGATAATGGATGCAGGCCTATTAACCATCCCATTTGTAATGGCACACAACACTGATTGCTTAGGGAATGAGTCAGCGGCTTTCCAAAGGGGAGCAGAGAATGCTGGGAACCCATGATCCTTTGTGCATTCCTTATGCTCTGTTGGGTGTACAACTATGTTAGTCTTTATTTAATAATATAAATGAATACATGATTTGCTACATGATTATACATTAAGATAAGCCACTTTGGGCAGTATAATATTAACATTGTTGTCCTGCTGTCTTGGGCTGTAGATCAGTTCCATTTGTTGCATTCTTTGCCATTCTAAGCCTTGCTGGCATAAGAGGATATCCCTGGGTGAGCTTAATCCAAGAAGAACCAACTGAAGGGCAAAAGTCAAGGGTCCAACAAGCACATGTAAGCTTCATGGTTTACAGAAGGCTTGTGATTATTTGTGATTTGAATTTTTCAGTGCAGGCAGAGAAAAAAGTGTGGTTCATCTTCTACGATTTGTTCCCTCTCTTTCCTCAGGGAAGAAAAACCACCAAGAGTAGCCTTTGACTGACACACACACACACCATGTGTGTACGTACAGCTGTGTTGTCATTGTTTTTTAAACAACTTCTTGCTTGCCCATTATGTATAAATGAATCTTGTTGAGAGTTGATTCTATTTGTGATTGTGGGATACTTCAGCAAGTCCAAAAGACACTCTTGTAAAAAGCAGTGTTCATAAAAATAGATGATGTTATTTATACATATTTGGTTCTGTTGCCAACTTAGATAAATATTCATTTATGAACAGGTGAGAAATTTTTTTTAACTACAACACATACCGTTGATTATTCTGCAAAGTTAACTAATGAATTTGCCAATTTTTTTGACAACATAAAAGTAAGCTGCTGATATTTGTTGCTTAGTTCATTCTGTTTTGATTTCTTTGTAAAATGTGTATGAGGACCCCTTTTACTGTATTTTTCAAAATAGGCAGTTTGGTTGCCAATTTGGTATAATAAGCACGTGTCTAACAATTTTTAATGAAGTGCCACTTTTTATATATAAAAGGGAACATATGAAGATAATAGGTAACATTTTCAAAAGAACCTCCTAAACTTGTGGCAATTTCCGTGCACGTTATTTGTCTTTAATTTTTCATGTGTGCAATTTGTAAGTGCAAAAACTGATTTGTGCATGTGTATTTGTAGACATCTGGAACCAGATTTGCTGGTATGTTCTGGCGGCTTTGCGTCACTGGCAACACAAAGCAGTCGTAAACAGGGCTTAACTGGCTAGTTAAACCACATTTATGGTTGCTTTGCATCATCAGAGTGGCACAAAGCAGCCAGAGCATACCAGTAAATCTGGCCCCTGGGTTCTTATTTTGCCACATAAATACTATTTTTTCTTGCCAGTCTAAGTTTTTGAATGTGAAATATCACTCATGCAAAAACATTTACTCAAAAATGTGCATTTTTAGTGGTCTGGTGAAGGCCTTTTGAAAGTTGCACCTAATATATGTCTATATAGATGTATGTAAGTACCATAGATTTATAGAAAATTGCACCTGGTGACCAATGATATATTTTTATATACCACTTCACTTCACAGAGAGTGTATGCTGGAGGAAAGAAAGTTCATTGTTAGATGCACTAATTACCAACCAACCATGAGATATTTTATTATTCTGAGTTTTACCCTTCTTCAGATCATTGTT
The DNA here is from genome assembly GCF_965152235.1 of Eretmochelys imbricata. Classification (NCBI taxonomy): domain Eukaryota; kingdom Metazoa; phylum Chordata; order Testudines; family Cheloniidae; genus Eretmochelys; species Eretmochelys imbricata. Next base: position 101,364,777 of record NC_135578.1, read on the forward strand.
GTAAGACTAGACTTTGCAATCAGATTTCCCATCCCCACTCCCCACCCCTCCATACACACTCCACTTTGCTGGCAGTCACTATGCAGTGATCAACAGGCTTGGAATTTCTCCATATGTATTGTACAGTATATTTCAAAGGAATTTTTCTGTCATGCACAGTATATCAATACTCAATGTGGGAGTAATTTAACTTCTTAATTTATAGCAGTGGTAACAACATTTTCAAACTGGCCATAAAATATTCTTGTACTCTTCTAATCTGGGTTCTCAATGTTCTATAATGGGAATTCTATGAATAATATTGGGAAGTGAGAGATATTTTATATGCTATTGCTAAGGGAACGGTGTTATTGCATAAAAGTTAGGTGGCATGGGAGAGACTGATAGAGGTGCTGTTTAAAAAATATACCCTTCAGAATCTGTCATATCAATAATGAGGATTTAGTGACATTTTCCCTTGGAAAAATTATTTCTGCAGAAAGATAGGGTTACAGAAAATAGGATCTCAGTTACAGACGCCTCCAATTTGTACAGTACAAACTACATTGCTAATCTGACATCCGGCGTCCATCAAAAAACTATCCTCTGTCCGTTTTTTCAGTAGATTATTATTTATTTGTATTACCTTCGCACCTCAAGGCCCAAGCCAAGATCAAGGCCCCATTGTTCTAGACACTTTAGAGAGACATAGTAAGAGAGTGTCTGCCCTTAAGAGTTTATAATCTCAATAGTCAAGACAGACAAAGGGAAGCAGAAAGGAAGTACTGTAAGCCCCATTTGACATACAGGGACCAGAAGCACAGAAAGAATCATAGAATCATAGAATATCAGGGTTCGAAGGGACCTCAGGAGGTCATCTAGTCCAACCCCCTGCTTAAAGCAGGACCAATCCCCAACTAAATCATCCCAGCCAGGGCTTTGTCAAGCCTGACCTTAAAAACTTCTAAGGAAGGAGATTCCACCACCTCCCTAGGTGACGCATTCCAGTGTTTCACCACCCTCCTAGTGAAAAAGTTTTTCCTAATATCCAACCTACACCTCCCCCACTGGAACTTGAGACCATTACTCCTCGTTCTGTCATCTGCTACCACCGAGAACAGTCTAGATCCATCCTCTTTGGAACCCCTTTTCAGGTAGTTGAAAGCAGTTATCAAATCCCCCCTCATTCTTCTCTTCCGCAAACTAAACAATCCCAGTTCCCTCAGCCTCTCCTCATAACTCATGTGTTCCAGTCCCCTAATCATTTTTGTTGCCCTCCACTGGACGTATTCCAATTTTTCCACATCCTTCTTGTAGTGTGGGGCCCAAAACTGGACAAGTACTCCAGATGAGGCCTCACCAATGTCAAGGGAAAAGATCATGTCCCTCCATCTACTGGCAATGCCCTTACTTATACATCCCAAAATGCCATTGGCCTTCTTGGCAACAAGGGCACACTGTTGACTCTTATCCAGCTTCTCGTCCACTGTAACCCCTAGGTCCTTTTCTGCAGAACTGCTGCGTAGCCATTCGGTCCCTAGTCTATAGCGGTGCATGGGATTCTTCCGTCCTAAGTGCAGGACTCTACACTTGTCCTTGTTGAACCTCATCAGATTTCTTTTGGCCCAATCCTCTAATTTGTCTAGGTCCCGCTGTATCCTATCCCTACCCTCCAGCGTATCTACCTCTCCTCCCAGTTTAGTGTCACCTGCAAACTTGCTGAGGGTGCAATCCACACCATCCTCCAGATCATTAATGACGATATTGAACAAAACCAGCCCAAGGACCAACCATTGGGGCACGCCACTTGATACCGGCTGCCAACTAGACATGGAGCCATTGATCACTACCCAATGAGCCCGACAATCTAGCCAGCTTTCTATCCACCTTATAGTCCATTCATCCAGTCCATACTTCTTTAACTTGCTGGCAAGAATACTGTGGGAGACCATGTTAAAAGCTTTGCTAAAGTCAAGGAACAATATGTCCACTGCTTTCCCCTCATCCACAGAGCTAGTTATCTCATCATAGAAGGCAATTAGATTAGTCAGGCATGACTTGCCCTTGGTGAATCCATGCTGACTGTTCCTGATCACTTTCCTCTCCATGGCTTGCCTAAGGCTACAGAGGAAGTCTGTAGCAGAACCAGGAATTGAACCCTAATATCCCAAATCCTAGTCTATGCCTTAGCATTAAGGTCTTTTGGCAAGATATTTTCTAAACACAGAACAGAGTTTCATAAATACTCTGATGTTACACACATGTATTCCTATTTCTCCTGTTTATGAGAAGGCATGCGTAATTGTCATTGGCAATTGGAGGCCTTGGATCATCTCAATCTCAACTTTGGGAAGACAGAAAACTTGCTAGGTGTTGGAAGCTATTGACATAAAGGGGACTGCCTCTTCCTTTAAATCCCCCATGACTGAAAGAGCTTTCCTGGAAGTGTGTTGCCAGATTAAAGACCTTGGCATCACTGTTAAATATGCCTTTTCCACAGAAAACCATGGCTCAAGCATGTTACAAAACAACCTATTTATCCTGTGTGATGCTTCTCAAGGCATCCAGGATGAGAGTCACCTTGTTACCTCCTGCCTCCAGCAACAGGGAATCCTGCCTATGCCTGGCTGGGTGTAAGGCTCTAATATCACCAGCCTGTCAGCCATTAAAGCATCTTCCTCTGGGCTATGCCAGTCCTGTCTTTGTTTTACAGGATGACAGTAGGTGCACCCCTGCCCCCAATCCCTCTGAAGCATTACCCTATGAAATCCAGCCCCTGACCCTGGCTACTCACAGCAATTCCAGCTCCTCTGTGCCCCAGTTTACCAGTTTTCCCTTAAACCACCACTCCTATACACTACACAGTACTTGTGAGCACTTCTAATACAACAAAAGTAGGTTTATTTAAGAAAGACTAAAGATTTAACTAGAAATGAGAGAAAGTGATGGAAATAAATGATTACAAATCAAAATCACAAGAAATGAAATTGGATCTACACTTAAGAGTTACCTTTCCTGTCAAATAAAGTAAGATTTTCTCCCAAAGTTAAATCTGTTGCAAACTGGCTGATTTGCCAAGATCCATAAGAACCAGGATTCAAACAATCATGAAAGCACCCCTGCTCCACAAGGGTTTTTCTCAGTGAATGGATCCCAAGAGGACTTCTCCCTGCTCTGAGTTATACTGAAATATTCTTTTGTTTCTATTCACAGACAGGGTGAACTCCTGCCTTGTTGTAATGTTCACTTTTTACTTTCAAGTGATTTTGATTGTTTGCAGTTGCCTCTGATGGTTTTCCATTGAAAGTCTTGGTATTGAGCAAAGCTTAACAGCTAAGGTGGATTAGGGATTTATGAGGCCAGAGCAAGTGAGGTCCCCTCCCAACCCCTTCCGCCTGCAGTCCCCCTTGTACCCTCCCCCACGCTCCTGCCGGGGAGCGGGGTCAGGGTGCGGAGGTTTGCCTTGTCCCACCCTCCCAGCGCTCCTGCCAGGGAGCAGTGTTGGGGCGCGGGGGCTTCACCCTCTCCCTGACAGGAACACTGGGCAGGCAGAGCAGGGCAAGCCTCCGCACTCCAATGCCGCTCCCGAGCAGGAGCACCGGACGGGTGGGTGGAGCAGGGCAAGCCCCCACATCCCAATCCCACTCCCCAGCCAAAGCACTGGTGGGTGGAGTGGTTTGGGACACATCCATTTTTCCAGGGGGGTGAGTGAGGGGGGCAATTGGCCGGGACCCCTGGGCATGGGCCCCCTTGGTCCAGTGGCTAATCCACCACTGTTTATCAATGGAGCTTTGTATTGCATCTCTGGGTAAACAGGACAGGTGGGGTAACAACTTCTGCCTGCCTGAATGGGCCATCACTGAGACATATTATCCTCTGGTGACTAATTTTTACTCCAAGTCCATAAAGCATACTTTCAGTTACATTATTCCTCAAATATGACCCACACATACATCTCACAATGATTATGAATCTTGACAAGTTGTGAGCTTTCTGTGGCTACCTTACATGTTACTCTTTATGGATACATACATTGTAAAATATTTTTGGTGTCGTGAGTTTCTCAGGTCTGAGGTGAGAATTGTTTGCAAAGAACAAGGGACCCTTTGCTAAGGAACCGCTGTGTCACTTCCTGTGCTGACCTCACAATGACAATGCAAGGCTTTGAAACTGCAAGCTTTCATTATTGTAATCTCTTCCTAGGATTTCCCCTTTGCTTGCAGCTTGCACAGACTACAGTAGCATGTTTGCTCATTGTTCTGATTATATTGCATTCCCCCTACTTTAACATTTTGATGGCTATGTTATGATAGATTATCTTTCAACTAGCCCTGTTGTTCTATAAAACCCTTACTAGTGTTAAGCCTAGCTAAAGTCTAGTCCTTTTTTCTTGAGTATCCTCCCAGAGATATTTGTCTTCGGATGCTACCTGCCTATTACAAATGCCACCACTATCATTTTTTTGATTGACAAGCAGTTGTATCTTTGCTGTAGTGGCCCCTGAAGTATGAAACTAACTCTCCTTTTCCAACAATTTCAGCCCCTCACTCCCCATTAACAAACAGCACATACTGGGCCAATTTTTTAACAAGCATAAATCAGCATAATTCCCTTGACTTCAAAGGAGCAATACTGGTTTGTGTCAGCTGAGGATCTGGCCACCAATTTTTTCCCCAAGGGTGTGCTTCATTGTAAATATTCTTCATAACCTCCCCACTCTTTCCCCTCTAGTTCTATGACTGTTCCATTAGTTTGCATTTCTGAAACATTGGATTTTATATCATTGGTTACATTGTATTGTTATTTTTTTAGCACTTCTTGTGACATGTATTGCTGTACAGCACCTGGAGGGAAAGAGAATAACACAGCATTTCTAGTCTCTGAAAAGTATAACTGAGATATATTTGCACCATCCTCCAACACAATCCTACAGGCCTTTGTCTAATCTGTCCAGCCGAGGCACAGTTGTCTTGATATAAACTATGTTTCTCCAATGCAGATCTAAATGTGCATACTTTGTCTAGTGCGCTGCCTTTTCAAATAACTTGGATGCTCAGGCACATGTAAGGGAGTTATGGTCAAGGCACATTTTGCTACCATGTTCAGACTCAAGCATGGGTTAACATCTATATTTCAACTCATGAGGGAAAAGCATAGCCACACATGCACAATTTAAATGAGTCCTTATCCTGATTCTTGTTAATATGTGCTGAATATAATGAGAAAACTAGAATGTTCTGTGATTCTGTCTAAAAACGGAAGAGTATTTCTGAGGTCCAGCGTACCAATAGTGTTCCATTCATGACTATATATAAATACACCTCCTGGAGTTGGTTTTACAGTAAACTACATCTATCCACTTTAATCCCGATCCCCATCCAATTTTACAACCCCCCCACCCCCCAATTTACATCAAAAATACCTGGTCCTATTCAAAACTATGGTAATAGCATGTCATACTAAAAGCAAAATTACAATTCCAAAGAAAGGCCACAATGTCACTTATTAAAACTGTTTAAGGGAAAGAATAATTTAATTAATAAGAATGGTCATACTGTGTCAGACCAAAGGTCCATATAGCCCATATCCTGTCTTCCGACTGTGGCCAGTGCCAGGTGCTTCAGAGGGAACAAACAGAACAGATAATCATCAAGTGATCCATCCCCTGTCACCCATTCCCAGCTTCTGGCAAACAGAGGCTAAGGACACCATCCCTGCCCATCCTGGCTAATAGCCATTGATGGACCTATCCTCCATGAAACAAACAAGCAAACAGCTTGGCTTAACAGAGAAATCTTTGGTGAGCTTATCTAGTTCTTTTTTTAACCCTGTTATAGTCTTGGCCTTCACAAATGTGACATTGCACTCCATATTCTTTATGGAAATATGCTTATAATATGGATGTGACATAACTGAGATATACTTTATGCAAGATGGGTCTTCTAAGGTATCATTTGAAAGGTTATGATTTACTGAATGTGATTATCCAATTTGTATGCATGTGTCATTTCTGTATCTAAAGTTAGGAATATGGACTATGTAACAATTACAACTGGGTGTGTATTGGGAAGACACAGACCAGACGACAGGCCATCAGATTTGATGAGCCATCAGGAAGGAACAACAAGACCATGAAGATACTAATCTCTCTCCCTCCTGGGAGGTGTCTGGGGACTTAACTGTGACACTACTAGGTCAGGTGGTCTTGTCACCTGTTACTAAACATTACCTGGGACTTCTTGTAACTTTCCACTGGAAGGGAAGGGGGGTCAAGTTTGGGAAACAAAGGATTCCTGCCTCAAGTAAATTCTATTTAAGGGTGGGGAGGAAGGCAAATAGGACTCCTCCTCTCCATGGCTTGTCTGCCCAAGAAGAAAGACTGCTGAAGCCACCTGAAAGGAAGGCAAGGGGAGAGTCCAGACTGAGACAAGGGTCCAGTCAGAAAAGAAATATAACTGGAACTCTGAACCACAAAAACTTTGCAACCTGCCTAAAATAACATTTAGGGTAAGAAATTACATTTTGTAACCTGTTGCTTAGCTTGCGTATCTTGTTTTATTTGCTCAGTAATATGCTTTGTTCTGTCTGTTAGCTCTTATATTCACTTAAAGTTCACCTTTTGTAGTTAATAAACTTATTTATTGTTTATAATATAACCCGGTTTGTACAATTTCTAACTGGGGGGGAGGGGCAAGAAGTCATGCACTTCTCTTTTCACATTGAGAAAGAGAGCACATTTTTATGAGCTTGCACTGTGGAGATTTTTCTACACAGCGCAAGACAGCATTATTTTGGGTTTATTTCCCAAAAGGAGTGTGCATATGAGTGCTGGGGGAGTCCTGTCACACAGACCTGACTTCAGCCTGTGTCTGCAGCAGGGTGTGGCCCTCCCTGTGTGTGTGCTGCGAGAGGCCGGAAAGCCTAATTCAGCAAAGCACAGAGAGGGAACCCAGGCTGATTGAGCAGGAGAGGCTCAGTGAAACCCCAGTACATCAGATGGCATCTCAGAAGGGGGGGTCCAACCTGTCACAACAACATCCTCATATGTAAAGGTCTCACAATTAAGTTACTATAAAAAGTTTGTTCTTTTTATACATCAAAGCAACAAATGCTTGGGACTTATATACATATATAAGTAAAACATACTACACTGTGCACGAGCTGGCTATTCATAGCTATTGCTCATGCCATTCATAGCTATTACTCATATCACTCCCCTCTCAGAATATTGTAAATCAGGAATAACTTCACTAGAATTATATCCATGTAAAAGCAGCGTCAGGATAGGAGAATTGATCTTGTGTTCTATAGCACTGTAGAACCACTCTGTTAAAGAAGAAGATGAGTTTCCTCCTTTCTATTTAGGATGCCCAGCAACCAGAAAATGGTCAGAGCAGGAAAAGGAAAATTGGCTGAATAATGCGTCTAGGCTCAGAACAGGTTTTGCCCTATAGCAAGGGCCCTTCATTTTGTAATCATTCCTGTTTAGATTATGTGGTGCTCTCACAACTTTAGAAAGGTCGATGCCTCGACAAACACATGGGGTGCAGCATATTTAGACAACATCTTGGATACAATTCAGGCTGAATATAGCACTTAGACTATCTTCTTAAGTAAAGCTGGATGAATAATTGATTTTTCAAAACACTGGCAATTCAAAAAACAAGACAAAAATTTCAGGATAAACAGAAACAAAATTTCCCAAATTTTTCAATAAATCAAGCAGTCAGAAAAAAAAAAATCACTTTCAGGTCAAATAAAACGTTTAGCTAAACCTGAAAACAAAGCAATTGCTTTTAATAAAATATTTCTTAATAAAATGAATGGGCATTCATAAACAAAAAACTGATTGTTCTGAATCAAAAATTGAAACATTTTGTTTCAAATACATCAAAATCAAATGTTTGCCTTTTAAAAAAAAAGATTTTTAGGTTTTTTTTAAGTTTTTCCCCCCCAACCAAAACAATTCAGCAAAATTAACTTATTCACTAAATGGTTCAATGTCACTGAAACAGCATTTTTTCTGAAAAAGGTTTTGGTTGAAAAACATCCATCCAGCTGTATTCATGAGGTAGCTAGGGAACTGTAAATTATACCCTCAGCTCCAGTGTAGACATACCCAGACTAACTCTGATCAAGTTAGCGAGTTAAAAATAAAAGTCTAACCACCATGGCATGAGTACATCCCAAGGATTTGTATGATTTTGTATGCAGGCAACTAGATTGTCCCACCACTGATGCCACCATGGTTACTGTCAAGGTTCCTCCCCCACTCTGAACTCTAGGGTACAGATGTGGGGACCTGCATGAAAAACCTCCTAAGCTTATCTTTACCAGCTTAGGTCAAAACTTCCCCAAGGTACAAAATATTCCACCCGTTGTCCTTGGACTGGCCGCTACCACCACCAAACTAATACTGGTTACTGGGGAAGAGCTGTTTGGACGCGTCCTTCCCCCCAAAATACTTCCCAAAACCTTGCACCCCACTTCCTGGACAAGGTTTGGTAAAAAGCCTCACCAATTTGCCTAGGTGATTACAGACCCAGACCCTTGGATCTTAAGAACAATGAACAATCCTCCCAACACTTGCACCCCCCCTTTCCTGGGAAATGTTGGATAAAAAGCCTCACCAATTTGCATAGGTGACCACAAACCCAAACCCTTGGATCTGAGAACAATGAAAAAGCATTCAGTTTCTTACAAGAAGACTTTTAATAAAAATAGAAGTAAATAGAGATGAAGAAATCCCCCCTGTAAAATCAGGATGGTAGATATCTTACAGGGTAATTAGATTCAAAAACATAGAGAACCCCTCTAGGCAAAACCTTAAGTTACAAAAAAGATACACAGACAGAAATAGTTATTCTATTCAGCACAATTCTTTTCTCAGCCATTTAAAGAAATCATAATCTAACACATACCTAGCTAGATTACTTACTAAAAGCTCTAAGACTCCATTCCTGGTCTATCCCCGGCAGAAACAGCATATAGACAGACTGAGACCCTTTGTTTCTCTCCCTCCTCCCAGCTTTTGAAAGTATCTTGTCTCCTCATTGGTCATTTTGGTCAGGTGCCAGCGAGGTTACCTTTAGCTTCTTAACCCTTTACAGGTGAGAGGAGCTTTCCCCTGGCCAGGAGGGATTTCAAAGGGGTTTACCCTTCCCTTTATATTTACGACACGCCCCCCAAATCTCAGCTAGGGTGAAACACTGGCTGGGATTTCTTCCTGGAGCTCTAGGAAAAACAGAGTTAATAAGACACATGCATCTCTAAATATACTACCAAGTACATAAAGACTAACAATATTTTCCACATCTCAAGGATGATTTTAACCAGTTGATTCTGGGAAACTTTCACGGGAGAGTGCATCAGCCACTTTGTTAGAAGCTCCTGAGATGTTTTGGATGTCGAAATCAAAATCTTGGAGAGCTAAACTCCACCGAAGAAGTTTTTTGTTAGTTTCCTTGACGGTGTGAAGCCACTTCAGTGCAGCATGGTCGGTTTGCAGGTGGAAACGCCGTCCCCAAACATATGGGCGTAGCTTTTCCAGAGCGTAGACAATGGCGTAACATTCTTTTTCAGTGACTGACCAGTTGCTTTCCCTCTCAGACAGTTTTTTGCTGAGAAACACTACAGGGTGGAATTCTTGATCAGGTCCTTTCTGCATTAAAACTGCTCCCACACCACGCTCGGACACATCTGTGGTTACTAGGAACGGTTTGTCAAAGTCTGGGGCCCTTAGTACAGGGTCAGACATGAGTGTCGCTTTAAGCTTGTTAAAGGCCTTCTGACACTTTTCGGTCCACTGAACAGCATTTGGCTGTTTCTTTTTGGTTAGGTCTGTCAGTGGGGCAGCGATTTGGCTGTAGTGCGGTACAAATCGTCTGTAATAACCGGCCAAGCCTAAGAAGGATTGAACCTGTTTCTTTGACTTTGGGACAGGCCACTTTTGGATAGCATCCACTTTGGCCTGTAGGGGGCTGATAGTTCCTTGACCCACCTGGTGTCCAAGGTAAGTCACTCTGTTTAGGCCTATTTGACACTTCTTAGCCTTAACAGTTAGTCCTGCCTCCCTTATGCGCTCAAGGACTTTTTGTAGATGTTCCAGGTGGTCTGCCCAGGAATCAGAAAATATGGCCACATCGTCAAGGTAGGCGACTGCATATTCTCCTAATCCCGCTAGGAGACCATCTACAAGTCTTTGGAAAGTGGCGGGTGCATTTCGCAGCCCGAAAGGGAGTACATTAAATTCATACAGCCCGAGATGTGTGATGAAGGCTGACCTTTCCTTGGCAGATTCATCTAGCGGTACCTGCCAGTACCCCTTGGTTAAGTCCAAGGTAGAGATGAACTGGGCCTGTCCCAGTTTCTCTAATAGTTCATCTGTGCGTGGCATTGGATAGTTGTCTGGGTGAGTTACAGCATTTAGCTTACGGTAGTCCACGCAAAAACGTATTTCCCCATCTGGTTTGGGAACTAGAACCACTGGAGATGCCCATGCACTTTCAGAGGGGCGGATTTCACCCATCTGTAACATATCCTGGATCTCCCGTTCTATAGCAGTTTTAGCTTGAGGAGACACCCGGTAAGGTTGGACCCTAATTGGGTGAGCATTACCTGTGTCAATGGAGTGGTATGCCCGTTCAGTCAGTCCTGGGGTGGCTGAGAACGTTGGCGCGTAGCTAGTGCACAGCTCCTGGATCTGCTGTCGCTGCATACGCCCAAGGGTCCTGGAGAGGTTCACCTCTTCCACACCACCAGCACATTTCCCTTCGTAGTAGACACCTTCAGGCCACTCAGCGTCGTCTCCTCCCTGGGCTGTAAACTGACAAACCTTTAATTCTCTGGAATAAAAGGGCTTTAGAAAATTAATATGGTACACCTTAGGCTTTCGGTTGGAGGTGGGGAATGCTATGAGATAATTAACAGCTCCCAGGCGCTCCTGGACCGTGAATGGCCCTTCCCACGATGCTTCCATTTTATGGGCCTGGAGCGCCCTTAAGACCATGACCTGGTCTCCTACTTTGAAGGAACGCTCTCTGGCATGTTTATCATACCAGGCTTTTTGCTCTTTTTGAGCATCCTGTAAGTTTTCTCTAGCAAGGGCTAAAGAGGTTCGGAGGGTGTTTTGTAAGTTGGTTACAAAGTCCAGAATGTTAGTTCCTGGAGAAGGTGTAAATCCCTCCCATTGCTGCTTCACCAACTGCAATGGCCCCTTAACCTCAAGGCCATATACAAGTTCAAATGGGGAAAACCCTAAACTGGGATGTGGTACAGCTCTGTAGGCAAAGAGCAACTGCTGCAACACTAGGTCCCAATCATTGGAGTGCTCATTTACGAATTTACGTATCATGGCCCCCAAAGTTCCATTAAACTTCTCCACCATGCCATTTGTTTGATGGTGGTAAGGAGTGGCAACCAAGTGATTTACCCCATGAGCTTCCCAAAGGTTTTTCATAGTTCCTGCCAGGAAATTAGTCCCTGCATCTGTGAGGATGTCGGAGGGCCAACCTACCCTGGCAAAAATGTCTGCTAGTGCCTGGCACACACTTTTAGCCCTGGTGTTGCTTAGAGCTACTGCTTCCGGCCATCGGGTGGCAAAATCCATGAAAGTCAGTATGTACTGCTTTCCTCTGGCTGTCTTTTTCGGAAAAGGACCCAGAATATCCACAGCTACTCGCTGAAATGGAACTTCAATGATGGGGAGTGGCTGGAGAGGGGCTTTGACCTGGTCTTGGGGTTTTCCCACTCATTGGCACACCTCACAAGACTGGACATAGGTAGAAACATCCTTGCCCATTCCCTCCCAGTGGAATGACCCCCCCAAACGGTCTTTGGTCCTGTTCACCCCAGCATGGCCACTAGGGTGATCATGGGCTAAGCTCAAGAGCTTGGCCCGGTATTTAGTTGGAACTACCAACTGTCTCTGAGGATGCCAGTCTTCCTGGTGTCCACCAGAAAGAGTTTCCTTGTATAAAAGTCCTCTTTCTACAACAAACCTGGATCGATTAGAAGAGCTGAGAGGCGGTGGGTTGCTCCGTGCCGCCATCCAAGCTCTCTGGAGGCTTTCATCTGCTTCCTGTTCGGTCTGGAACTGTTCCCTTGATGCTGGAGACATCAGTCCCTCATTGGATTGTGGACCTAGGCTTGGTCCCTCTGGAAGCGATATAGGGGATGGAGCTGTTTCTGTTGACTGTGAACCGCTCTCCGCTGGTGCACTATGTTGGGATTCAGGCTCCGGCTGAGCCTCTTGTGTAGGGTTATTGGCTGCTGCCAGTTCAGGTTCGGTGGGGCCCTCTGGTGTTGAGGTTGCAAGTACTGGATTCAGTGCTGACACGGGGTCTGGTGTTGGTTGTTCGGCTGGTTCCGGTTCTGGGACTGGTTCCATCTGGGTCTCTGGGACTGGATCCACTACTGCTGTTGCAGACATTGGCCTGGGGTCCGGGTCCATCACCTCTGACTGGGTCCTGATAGAAGTTTCTGGAACAGAGCTAGGCCTCACGGCTTGTTTAGCCTGGCTGTGGGTGACCGTTTCCACCCTCTTGGCCTGCTTCACATGATTGGCCAAGTCTTCCCCCAACAGCATGGGGATGGGATAATCATCATAGACTGCAAAAGTCCACATTCCTGACCAGCCCTTGTACTGGACAGGCAACTTGGCTGTAGGCAAATTGAAAGAGTTGGACTTGAAGGGTTGAATCGTCACTTGGATCTCTGGGTTGATTAAATTGGGGTCCACTAAGGAAGCATGGATAGCTGACACTTGTGCTCCGGTGTCCCTCCACGCGGTGACCTTCTTCCCGCCCACACTCACAGTTTCCCTCCGCTCCAAGGGTATCTGGGAGGTATCTGGGCCTGTGGACCTCTGGTGTGATTCCGGTGCAATGAACTGTAATCTGTTGGGGTTCTTGGGGCAGTTGGTCTTTACATGCCCCAGCTCGTTACATTTAAAACATCGTCCAGCTGACGGGTCACTGGGGCGAGGGGGGTTGCTGGAGAACGGGGTGGCGGGACAATAAGGGGTCTGGAGGGTTCTTTGGGAGGTAGGTGGGGCCTTGGGCGGCCCCCGGTAATAGGGTGTGGTCTAGGGTGGTCCCTTCTGGTATCCGCTCCAACTGCGACCAGTTTTCTTCTTCTCTGCCACCTCCACCCATCTGGCTCCAATCTCTCCTGCCTCGATTACAGTTTTGGGTTTCCCATCTAGGATGTATCTTTCTATTTCCTCAGGAACACCCTCTAAGAATTGTTCCATTTGCATTAGGAAGGGCAAATTTTCTGGAGATTCAACACTTGCTCCTGATATCCAGTCATCCCAATGTTTCACAATGTGGTAGGCATGTCGGGTAAATGACATGTCTGGTTTCCACCTTAGGGCTCTGAACCTCCGACAAGACTGCTCGGGGGTTATCCCCATTCTGACTCTCGCCTTGGATTTAAACAGTTCATACTGGTTCATGTGTTCTTTAGGCATTTCAGCTGCCACCTCAGCTAAGGGTCCACTGAGCTGCGGCCTCAGCTCTACCATGTATTGGTCAGTAGAGATGTTGTACCCAAGGCAGGCCCTTTCGAAGTTTTCTAAGAAGGCCTCAGTATCATCACCTGCCTTGTAGGTGGGGAACTTTCTGGGATGGGAAGTGGTACCTGGAGAAGGATTGCTAGGGTTTGTTGGTATATTCTGCCGGGCCTTTATCCTCTCCACCTCCTCCACATGCTTCCTCTCTTTTTCCTTCTCCTCCTCCACATGCTTCCTCTCTTCTTCCTTCTCCTCCTCCTTCAGCCGCATGAGTTCTATCTGTCTTTCATGTTCCCTTTGTTTTTCCTCAGCCTGAAATTTGGCTAATTCCAGCTGTAGTCGAGCTGTGGATTTGGTCATTCTAACCTCTCTGTTTTTAACTAACTTTACACCCGAGGTTTAGAAATAAACAAACAAAACTTGGCTGTAAAATTTTGCTGTGCTGGAATAGAATACCTATTCTCTGATAGTGATTGTCAGCCTACAGAAAAAGACAATTCCCTTGTCTCTGCTCTGAGCCCAAATTAAAGCAAAAAACCTCCAACTACTTGGAAACCTGCTTACCCAACCCAAAGAAAAAGCAAATGGGTAGAACACACACCCCCTATTTACTTTTAGGAAGAAAAGAAAAAAAAACTCTGGGTTGGAAGACTGTGAATTTCCCTGCAGGAGTTAAGTACCCTGCCTCCAGGCAAAGAAAACCTGCAATTCACAAAGATAATCCCCTTTTGTCTCTGCTTGGCCACAAAGCAGAGAAAAACAAGCTGCTTTCAGTTTCAGCTGCTTTTTGGACTTCCTTTCCAAAGGAAAAAAAAAAATTCCTTTTTAAAATCTGTATTTCTAGTTCAAAAAATCTCAACTGGATCTCAAAATGATTTCAGGTTAATCCCACCACTATGCCACCATGTCAAGGTTCCTCCGCCACTCTGAACTCTAGGGTACAGATGTGGGGACCTGCATGAAAAACCTCCTAAGCTTATCTTTACCAGCTTAGGTCAAAACTTCCCCAAGGTACAAAATATTCCACCCGTTGTCCTTGGACTGGCCGCTACCACCACCAAACTAATACTGATTACTGGGGAAGAGCTGTTTGGACGCGTCCTTCCCCCCAAAATACTTCCCAAAACCTTGCACCCTACTTCCTGGACAAGGTTTGGTAAAAAGCCTCACCAATTTGCCTAGGTGACTACAGACCCAGACCCTTGGATCTTAAGAACAATGAACAATCCTCCCAACACTTGCACCCCCCCTTTCCTGGGAAATGTTGGATAAAAAGCCTCACCAATTTGCATAGGTGACCACAGACCCAAACCCTTGGATCTGAGAACAATGAAAAAGCATTCAGTTTCTTACAAGAAGACTTTTAATAAAAATAGAAGTAAATAGAAATGAAGAAATCCTCCCTGTAAAATCAGGATGGTAGATATCTTACAGGGTAATTAGATTCAAAAACATAGAGAACCCCTCTAGGCAAAACCTTAAGTTACAAAAAAGATACACAGACAGAAATAGTTATTCTATTCAGCACAATTCTTTTCTCAGCCATTTAAAGAAATCATAATCTAACACATACCTAGCTAGATTACTTACTAAAAGCTCTAAGACTCCATTCCTGGTCTATCCCCGACAAAGACCAGCATATAGACAGACACAGACCCTTTGTTTCTCTCCCTCCTCCCAGCTTTTGAAAGTATCTTGTCTCCTCATTGGTCATTTTGGTCAGGTGCCAGCGAGGTTACCTTTAGCTTCTTAACCCTTTACAGGTGAGAGGAGCTTTCCCCTGGCCAGGAGGGATTTCAAAGGGGTTTACCCTTCCCTTTATATTTGCAACAGTTACACTTCTATTTGTTGCACAGTAGCTAGATCAGAGCTAGTATGGTCATGGCTCCCCAAGCTGGAAATTTCACCTTCAACTTCAGTGTAGATGTGGAAGAATAGTGCAGTTGCTCTCATAAGCTCAAGACAACAGGAAAGGACCAGCAGAGATGTTGTTCAATATAGAGTGGAAGTGGAGGAGAGAATGTCCTTTATTCTGCTCAAAAAACAGGAATAGTGAATGTGTCAGTGGGACGTGTGCTACTGAGGAACTTGCAGTACTTACTTCACTTTGAAAGTCTGAAGGATCAACACTTAAAATATTTCAGTTTTATGTACTTTCTGTTGTTAAGGTTTTTTTCTCTTTGTGTTTGTTTCTGCCATTTAATTTTACCACTGTTTGGTCACCTCCTTGTAAATACAACACCTAGAGATAAATAGGGTTGTAATAGTGTAAATGGAGGAAGAATTGAGTCCTGGATAGCTACACAAGACTTATCTTGACTATCCTTGAGTTGATATCTCACATTTTCCATAACCTATTATTTCATATAATGACTGCCAAACATACAGAGGCCTGTGAAAAAAAGGAAATAAGCTGAGCTGAGAAGAATATAAGAAGGGTGGGAATTAGAGCTGGGAGAAATCCTATATATTTTTACTTCACATAATTTGATGAAAATGAAATATTTGCAGTGAGGGCTGAGGCAACCATACCTTTCAGCCTCCTAAATACCAGGGAGGCCTGACTCTGATCTCACATCATTTAAATACTGAAGTAATTCCATTGAGAGGAAGGATGATCCAGTGATTAAGATGCTGGCATGGGACATAGGATTCATTGGTACAATTCCCTGGCCTGCCACAGAATTCCTGTGTGACATTAGCCAGTCAGTCAGTTTCTCTGTTTCCTCAGTTCTCCAGCTGTGAAATGAGAATAACAGCACCTCCCTACCTTACAGGGGTGTTGTGAGGATGTATACATTATGGAGACAGAAACTATGGTAATGTGGGCACATAAAAGTGTTTAAATGATGGTGGACTTCAGTAGTGTTACTCTTGATTTACACTGGTGTAAATGAGATCAGATTCAGGGCTCAGATGTATAGGAAAAAGCATGAATTCATAGGTGGGGTTTTTGGGGGGGTCCTTAGAATACAGTTACTGAATACAATTACTTCTCTTGACCTGCTGCTCACAAACTGGGAAGAATTGGTAGGGGAAGTAGAAGTGGGTGGCAACCTGGGCAGCAGTGACCATGAGATGGTCGAGTTCAGGATCCTGACAAAAGGAAGAAAGGAGAGCAGCAGAATACAGACCCTGGACTTCAGAAAAGCAGACTTAGACTCCCTCAGGGAACTGATGGGCAGGATCTCCTGGAGGCTAATACGGGGGGGAAAGGAGTCCAGGAGAGCTAGCTGTATTTAAAGAAGCCTTATTGAGGGCACAAGAACAAACCATCCTGATGTGCAGAAAGAATAGCAAATATGGCAGGCAAACAGCTTGGCTTAACAGAGAAATCTCTGGTGAGCTTAAGCATAAAAAGGAAGCTTACAAGAAGTGGAAACTTAGACAGATGACTAGGGAGTATAAAAATATTGCTCAGTAAGTCCAAAGCACAACCGGAGTTGCAGCTAGCAAGGGATGTGAAGGATAACAAGAAGGGTTTCTACAGGTATGTTAGCAACAAGAAGGTGGTCAGGGAAAGTGTAGGGCCCTTACTGAATGGGGGAGGCAACGTACTGACAGATGATGTGGAAAAAGCTGAAGTACTCAATGCTTTTTCTGCCTTGGTCTTCACAGACAGGGTCAGCTCCCAGACTGCTGCACTGGGCAGCACAGTATGGAGAGTAGGTGAGCAGTCTTCCGTGGTGAAAGAACAGGTTAACGACTATTTAGAAAATCTGGATACGCACAAGTCCATGGGGCCGGATCCAATGCATCAGAGGGTGCTGCAAGAGTTGGCTGATGTGATTGCAGAGCCATTGACGATTATCTCTGAAAACTCTTGGCGACTGGGGAAGGTCCCGGATGATTGGAAAAGGACAAATATAGTGCCCATCTTTAAAAAAGGGAAAAAGGAGAATCCAGGGAACTACAGACTGACCTCAGTCCCTGGAAAAATCATGAAGCAGGTCCTCAAGGAATCCGTTTTGAAGCACTTGGAGGAGAGGAAGGTGATCGGGAACAGTAAACATGGATTCACCAGGGGCAAGTCATACCTGACCAACCTGATTGCCTTCTGTGATGAGATAACTGGCTCTATGGATATGGGGAAAGAAGTGGACGGGATATACCTTGACTTTAGCAAAGTTTTTTATATGGTCTCCCACAGTATTCTTGCCAGCACGTTAAAGAAGTAAGGATTGGATGAATGGACTAGAAGGTAGATAGAAAGCTGGCTAGATCACCAGGCTCAACGGATAGTGATCAACGGCTCTATGTCTAGTTGGCAGCTGCTATCAAGCGGAGTGCCCCAGGGGTCAGTCCTGCAGCTGGTTTTGTTCAACATCTTCATTAATGAAATGGATGATGGGATGGATTTCACCCTCAGCAAGTTTGTGGATGACACTAAGTTGAGGGGAGAGAGGTAGATACACTGGTGGGTTGGGATAGGGTCCAGAGTGACAAATTAGACAAATTGGAGGATTGGGCCAAAAGAAATCTGATGAGGTTCAATAGGGACAAGTGCAGTGTCCTGCAACAAGGACAGAAGAATCCCATGAACTGCTACAGGCTCGGGACCAACTGGCTAAGTGGCAGTTTTGCAGAAAAGGACCTGGGGATTACAGTGGACAAGAAGCTTGACAGGAATCAATAGTGTGTCCTTGTTGCCAAGAAGGCTAACAGCATATTGGGCTGCATTAGTAGGAACATTGCCAGGAGATCGAGGGAAGTGATTATTCCCCTCTATTTGGCACTGGTGAGGCCACATCTGGAGTACTGCATCCAGTTTTGCACCCCCCGCTACAGAAAGGATGTGGACAAACCGGAGAGAGTCTAGTGGAGGGCAACAGAAATGATTAGGGTGCTGGGGCATATGACTTACGAGACGAGATTGAGGGAACTGGGCTTATTTAGTCTGCAGAAGAGAAGAGTGAGGGGGGATTTGATAGCAGTCTTCAATTACCTGAAGGGGGGTTCCAAAGAGGATGGAGCTCGGCTGTTCTCAATGGTGGCAGATGACAGAACAAGGAGCAATGGTCTCAAGTTGCAGTAGCGGAGGTCTAGGTTGGATATTAGGAAAAACTATTTCACTAGGAGGGTGGTGAAGCATGGAATGGGTTACCTCGGGACGAGGTGGAATCTTCATCCTTAGACGTTTTTAAAGTTGATAAAGCCCTGGCTGGGATGATTTAGTTGGGGTTGGTTCTGCTTTGAGCAGGGGATTGGACTAGATGACCTCCTGAGGTCTCTTCCATCCCTAATCCTCTATGATTCTATGATACTATAATGCATCACTATAGAATGGGGGGGAGAGGGAGAAGTGGAAAGACATTCTGCAACGTAAAGAGCCTGTAAGCTGGGCTCTCTCTTATTAGTCTTGTTTTCATATCAATTAGAGAAATAGTAAATGGCCAGTCACTATTTTCACTGTATCAAACAGTCAAATTGTTCAAAACAGGAATACTGTATATCTCTTCCCCTAGGACTTTCGCAGCCTCCCCTGCCTGTTTCCCTCAGGGTATGTCTACATTGGACTAAATGACCTGCAGCATGGCCACAGCTGGCCTGGGTCAGTTGAATCAGGCTTGCAGGGCTCAGGTTATGGGGCTAAAAATAGCTGTGTAGATGTTCAGGCTCAGTCTGGAGCCATGGTCCAGGGACCCAGTCTCCTTGCAGGGTCTCAGAGCTCAGGATCCAGCCCAAACCTGAAAGTCTACACAGCAATTTTACACCCCAGCAACCCAAGTCCCACAAGTACAAGCCACCTGACTCAGGCCAGCCATGGGCATTTAATTGCTGTGAAGACAGTGTCTCCACAAACTCTTTCTTCCACTGTCTTCCAGATTTACATCAGGAGAGGAGCCCATAGATGCTGCTAGATGCTAGGTACAGGCTGCAGTCAGCACCACAAGTCCCAAATATGAAGTCATGTTCATTGGTATCATCTCCGTTGAAACTAATGGAACAATTTCTGGCTATGGTGAAGAAGAGAGAATGTAACCAAGTTAATTCTGCTTTCCGGGCTCAGAAAGTTTGGAAAAGTATAGTAAAGAAATGATGAAAAGCTGTAAAAAGTGAGGAGAGAAGTTATTAAGATTATCTTCCAGAAGCTAGAAGGAAAAAAGACGGTAAAGCCAGAGAGAAGAAAGGATACAAGGAGACTGGATAAACTAAGGTGGAGATTTCCTCTCCTTCTGCATCAACCTTTGCAAAAATATTAAAATAAGGGAGGATAGCGGAACTGGATCAACACTGAGCCACCCCTCCCCGCTAGCAGAAAATTATATGAATGCTTTTTTCTCATCCAAGATACACCAAACAACACACAATTTCTCACAATTGTTAAAGAAGGATTTTACTTGAATTCAAGGTAATCCAGTAGAAGATCAGGCAGGAGGTTCACTGACAGAAACACTAAAAAAGAAACTCAGGAAACTGCTTGAGTGTTGCTCCAAGGGGTGGAATCTTATTCTACTGTTCAAGACAAAAGATTAGCATGCTTATCCAAGAGAAGCAAGTGAATCTAAGTAATGACTCTGCAGCAGGAGCACTTATAAACATCAGTTATTGGGCAGCAAGAAAAAAAATCAATCAGCAGATCCTCTTGAGGGAGGGAAAGGGATATTTTGAAGAAATCCAACTTTGGCAGTATGCTAGGTATGGTGCAGGAAGGCCAGGGCAGTAAGATATTTGCAGGGAGAGTGGGGAACACAAGCGCATTCACCAGTAGGGCCTTTGGTTCATGCACTTGTCAGCCTAAAAGCCTGTTTGTGCTTAGCCAGTCTGCTGGAAGCACATCTGCTAATACCCACTAAAGAGAAAAATGGTGTAGGGAATATGTGAATGTTTTCTCTCTCTTGCATTGCAAGCAAGCTACCAAGGACACAGAATAAATATCCTGACTACGAAGGGATATAAGGTGAAAGAGTTCTGAAAGTGGTGAAGGAAACTGCAAGTGGACTCCGGTGTTTTCAGTAGTCACTACGGTTACTGGAAGAAAAATACCCTCTACGCACATTAATCATTATTCATGTACTTGTGTACAATTTGCTTTACTTACAAGGAACAATGCACAGTATGAGAGACCTGCCCAAGGAAATTAACGTGAAAGTGCTTGCAGGCCTTTTCATTTCAGCACACAGTAAAATCCCAATCCTAAATCAAACATCTGGTGTCCGATGAGTCACATTTTGACAGTTTAACAAGAGCTAGTGGTGGTGAGGATGTAATGGCAAATTAAACCATGGATGCACGAGTGGAAAGAGTTTGCGCCCATTTACCAGATGCTTCAAGCTTATGGCAAAATCAAGAGAGAACAATTCTTAGAATCACTTCAGTGGAGCTGCAAAAAGCACCAGCCCCACTGAGGACAAAATGTATGCTGCCTTGTTTCAAAAATACCCAGACCACGTGCATTCACAGTTGCTGAATAAAAATTTACTGACAAGCAAATAACTTTATACATTATATAGGCCCCCAGTATACAAATGGTGGCAAAAAACTAAACCCACAATTTACAATAAGTAGCTTCAAACAGCTCAGAGAAAATATTGAAAGGAGCTTAAATTTGGAAAAAATATAGATGAACTAGAGGTGAGACTTGTGAAGGTTTATTTACCATTGTAGGTAGTTTTGAAAAGACTTCCTGACTGGGCACTGGAATAGTCAATATCAGCCATAATCAAAAAGTGAGTGAATAAATAACACTAATTTGGTTCATGGGTCAGTTTTAGAATTACGATGTGTGAAACTGAGATTGTTAGGTTCTGAAAGTGCTCCTTGCCAGATGATGCGGCAGGTTGGTCAGGAAGCAGTTAGTGGAATCCCCATATCGGCAGAAACAAAACACAGAGAACTTTGAGAAAGTATGCAGGCAATCAGTGGGACCGAAAAAGTCAGTGCTGTTACTTAACGGAACAAGAAAGGCTCCAGGGAGTTGCAGGGATATTGGAGATTCTTACGAGATTCTGCACTGCTCCACATGGGCAACCAGCAGCAGCAAGAGGAAAACAAATACACCACCTGGGAAATAATAGCAAAGGACAATATCAAGGGTGTGGGCTCAGTCTTCTATTCACACCAGTGATCATATCCATCCAACTTGTCTGATATGCTGACCATCACAGGAAAGTAGAGTAAGCAGCCACCAGCTCAGCTGGAGGAAAGTGCTCTCAATACCGTATATTGCGCCAGGGCAAGTTCCAGGTGTGAGGCAGAGCAGTGGTGCCAGCACCAACATCGGCACACGCCCAGACTTGTCTGTATAAGGTTCAGTGTTGTCACTACTCAGAACACCTACCCCAAGCGCAACGTGAGAGGCCGCCAGGATTTCCATCACACCCCAGAGATCTATTGCTAAACGATGCCTGTGCAAATCTGCCGGAGATTGACCTGCTTCCCTTCCCTGAGGGCTTCAGAGAGCTGATAGTTGCTAGTGCCCCATGATGGCAGGTAGCAAGCTATATTTTCCCATACAAGGCTGTGCCATTGCTTGCCTGAACAGTGAAAGGCACCTGTACAATGTGTCTTGAAGACCTACAATGGTGGGAGGGCATATATGTCCATGGGCATGCAGGCCTGTGTGTAAACCACTGATTATATGCTCATTA